>NW_015971590.1:0-75408 GCF_000835475.1 Cladophialophora bantiana CBS 173.52
AGTTACACTCTCTCCGTAGCCAACTCATGTTATCTACTGGACTATACAGTTCTTAGTAACAGAGAAACCTTGCTCATATCGCGTGTGATCCACAACCAGCTCATGCTATACCAGGATTGTTGCTGAGAACCCTAACCCAGTTAGGATCAGTAGGGATCCTTAACAACCGTTATAAGTTCCCGATGAAGTCTAGACATTTATTATATTTAACTTTATTACGAAACTACCTAAATTATAAGAACCCCTCACGGGAGTAATCTACGATAGTATACTAATAATATATAATAGACTAACGAAGTTCTTATACTTTAGATTATACCTTAAGAAATTAACAGTAGAAGAATTCGTATATAAATTTCTACGAATAGTCTTTACTAATTATAAAATACTAAGAGAGATTATTATAGATAGAGATAAGCTCTTTACATCTAAATTTTAGAAGATATTAATAAAGTTACTAATAACGAAGCATAAACTATTCACATCGTTTCACCCTTAGATAGACGATTAAATAGAAAGAACGAACCAGACTTTAGAATAATATCTAAGAATATACGTAAACTATAGTTAAATAAACTAGGTAAGGCTATTACTAGTTACTTAATTTTACTTTAATAATTATAAGTTAGTAATAGAAATAAGCCCATTCTTTACTAACTATGGGTTTCACCTACGACTCGAAGAAGTTATAGACGAAAGTCTAAATTCGAGGGCTAAGAGTATAGCATTAACTATGAAAGAACTACACGAATAACTTAAATTAAATCTACGATTTCTTATAGAAAGGATAGTAAGCTACGTAAATAAGAAACGGATCGAGGGATCGCTCCTAGAGAAGGGGGACCCCGTCTATCTTTTACGAAAAAATATTAAAACGAAGAGACTAAGCGCGAAGCTAAACTATACGAAACTCGGACTATTTAGAATTAAAGATAAACTTAGAGACGTTATATATCGACTAGAACTACTAAAGAATATAAAGATTCATAACGTATTCCATAAAGTACTTCTTAAACCAGCACCGCGGAACGCTAAAATCATCTAAACACTTTCGCTAGATAAGAAGATAGCACCCGAGAAATATAATGTTAAGAAAGTCCTCAGAAAACGCGTTAAGCGCGGCTAGCCCCAATATCTAATTAAATGATTAGAATACGACGAATATAAAAACAGCTGGGAACCAGAGACTAACCTTTCGAAGGAACTTCTAAGAGAAATAAGGAAGAATCACCCTAAGTGGTTCCCAACGCCAGCAAAGCATTCAGCTATCCATCGTCGAAGGCGAACTCACGAGCTATCGGTAGCTCAGGTTCATCCGGCGTATACCCCTCTTTCTCGTTAAGACGATTAAGCACCATATAGGCCCGGACCGTTATATCACTCTAAGCTTACGTTAATGTTACGGATCCGGCTAAACATCGGAAGGACGAACGCCTAATACATCGAAGAATAATCAGGCCACCAGCCAAGAGATACGACCCAGGGAGTGCATCCTTATTACTAGCACACTCCCCGCATAGAAGGCGCACTCTTCCCTCTCTCACGCTTTAAGTCGTATACAGTATCGATCATATACTAATGGGATGTCTTACATATACGCTTATCGTTAGATTCTGCCTACTTACCAAGAAATCCCTAACATTCTCAAAGCGTAAACTCCAAGTCGGTCGGAGTAAGCGATAAGCGTGAGACACGCAGGATGTCCACCGGCGAGAGAATAACCACTCGCTCTCGGTCGGGGGGTATATCCACGGGTCAGTCGTCGAGCCAGACCATACCGAGCAACTCGCGCGAAGAAGAGCGAGAAATAGATGCGACTTCCGAGCGAGACGCAGCCAACCCTCTTAATACACCCGACGACGAAGACGAACAGGTGCACCGACGGCATCAAGAATTATAGCGAAGACTCGCACGATATCGCCTTAAACAAGAAAACGAAGCTATGCTTACAGAGCTGGAAGGCAGAGAGCCAACGCGGTATGTGGAAGTCGCAGGCACTACGCTGCCGATCCGCAAGCGCCCAGCAAGCGGAAGCTTAGGAAACAACGAGGGACCGATATTAAATAAGGCCATTAAGCTAGGGACACCTCCGTCCTTTAATGGAAAGTCTATGTCGGAACTATAAAAATACAGCGTCGAATGGGAGCTTCAATTTAGTGCTCTCCCAGAAGTCGCGGAGGACGAATATGCTCAGCGCATACGACACGCAGCGACGTTTCTAACGGATCGCGCCGCGAACGCATAGGCTAGAGATAAACCTAGTTTCGAACGGTGGTCGGATTACATCACTTATCTAAAGGATATCGTCGTAGACCCTTCGGTGCGTAAAGGGGAAGCGCTTACGAAGCTAGCGACAATTAAGCAAGACGTAAATCAATTAGTGCGAGAGCTTCTCCAAAGAATTAAAGGCATCGAAGAGAATATCCCGACAATGACGGAGGACGAGCGGAAGGCATGGGTACTACTCAACGCCTTGTCGCCTACGATTCGTACAGAAGTAATGTACGAGCATAGAGAGATCACCTCTCGTAAGTAAGTCCTAGCTTCAGCTCAGCGATATAAGAATATACTTAAACAACGAAATAAGGCCGAGTTCCAGTTAGCGAATACTCCGGCTTCGGAAAAGAAAGGCTTAGACGGCTCCTCGTCTTCTCGTAAGCGAACCGTATATAGCTCGCAGGAAAGATCGTCCACGAGTAAAGAGCCGAAAGAAGAGAAGAGAATAGAGAAAGATTCCATAACTAAGCGGAAGAAGTTCGCTGGCTCCTGCTATAACTACGGGAAGCAAGGACATAAGGAAGCGAAATGTCGTCAACTAAAGCGCACTTAAGGCGTAGGCGCTTCGTAGGCTAGTGATAAGAATAAGTCAAAAAACTAAGTCCTGGCCTGCTTAGTGTCGCCGTAGCGCTAGGGTTACCCGAAGACATAGACGCGAATAATTAACTTAAAACGCCACGATCACTCACCTTAGAGGTTCAGATTAAGACCTCACAAGGACCGTAGGTGATGCGCACGCTGCTCGACAGCGGGGCGTAGGCGAACTTCATCTCTTAACTTCTCGTCGCAGAAGTAGGGGTAAAACCCACAGCCATTAAGTACCGCGTGAGAACGATAGCCGGGCACGCTATTAGAGTGTATAGCCAGTACCGCCTAGATACGTATACTACTGATATGCGAGGCGAATGCAGAAAGTATACGCATGACTATATCGCAACGAACATCCAGGGGTATGATGCGATCCTAGGCTACCCATGGTTAGCGAAGATCAACCCTAACATCGACTGGGGTTCGGGTACGTGGAGCTATGAAAGTGATAGACGCCAGTGAGTTATACGCGTATCACTATACGAACTACTGAAAGATGCGGCCATCGATGGGAATACCACCGGTATGATGACGGCAACTCCCTTAGGGGCCACTAGCATGCGCGACGCTTGCGTAACGCTCGCGGGCATGGTAGAAGGCGAAGAACCACTGCCAGACGCATTTAGTGATTTCGCCGAGATGTTTCGCGAGCCTAGCGAAGACCCCGCTGAGAGAAGAACGACGGTTAAACACTCGATCCCGATTATGGACGGCGAGACCGTGCCTTACGGACCTATTTACTCATTGAGCGCGAGGGAACTATAAGTTCTACGCGAGTATATCGACACTAGCCTAGCGAAAGGATGGATTAAGGTAAGCGAATCGTCAGCGGGCGCTCCGATCCTATTCATAGCAAAGAAGGATGGTAGCCTACGACTATGTATCGACTACCGTGCGCTAAATAAGATAACGAGGAAGAATCGTTATCCGCTACCGCTCATTCCTGAGATCCTTAATCGTCTTAGCGGCGCTAAGATGTATACGAAACTAGACCTCAGGGACGCCTATCATCGTATACCTATAGCGGAGGAGGACCGCTGGAAGACTGCGTTTCGCACGCGCTATGGGCACTTTAAGTATAATGTTATGCCCTTTGGGCTAACTAATGCTCCAGCATCATTCCAAGCCTATATTAATAAGGCGTTACGAGGGCTACTAGACGATATATGCGTCGCGTTTATGGACGATATACTCATCTACAGCCGGGATAAAGAGGAGCATACGAGGCACGTGCGACTTATGCTCGAGAGGCTACGATAGTATGGATTATACATTAAGCTATCTAAGTGTAAGTTCTACGCTAAGGAAGTTAACTTTCTTAGGTTCCGCGTAGGAGTCGCGGGCGTGTCGATGGATCCTAGCAGGGTGCAAGCCATAACGGAGTGGCCTGTTCCAAAATCGTACCGAGAGATCCAGGTCTTTCTAGACTTTACCAACTTCTACCGAGGATTTATCTATAAATACTCGGCGATAGTAGCACCTATTACTAATCTCCTCACGGGCATGATGGCGGGCAAGAAGATAGGCCCCTTCGTATAGCCACCCGGGGCTAATTATGCGTTTCGCACGCTAAAAGAGCGCTTCACGTAAGCGCCCATACTTACGCACTTCGACACGGAGAGACAGTCTCGAGTCGAGGTGGACGCATCGGGCCAGGCAATTGGCGGTGTGCTCACACAAGCATACGAGTCGCCGGGAGGTCGCACGCTCTGGAAGCCAGTGGCGTTCTTCTCGCGGAAAATGACTTCCGCGGAAAGGAACTACCACACGGGCGACGGCGAGATGTTAGCTATCGTGCATGCTTTTAAGGAGTGGCGTCATTATCTTGAGGCACCTGCGAGTAGCACGATAGTACTAACCGACTATGAGGCGTTGTAGAGTTTCATGACCACGAAGATCTTAAATAGACGCCAGATGCGGTGGGCCGAGGTGCTAGTAGTATATGACTTCCGTATATAATGGAGGCGAGGTAAGGATAACCCAGCTAATGGGCTATCCCGTCGTTCAGACCATATGGAGAAGGGGGACGCCCCTGATGAGAACATCCTAACTAGTCTCTTATAGAAGAGGATCGAGGTTAGCGATGGTAAATCGCATGCTGATTACATGCGAGTCAACGGCGAGATCGTCGTTGGCGTATTGACGCGGGCACGGGTTCAGAGCAGTAGAAGCCCTGCTGAAAGCGTATATAACGTTGTGACGCTACCCAATGCTGAAGCCCCAAATGTTGAGCTAAGCGGAGATAAGCAGCAGTCGGCTGGCGTGCGTCAACGCAGCGACGAGCTTACTACTCGCTTAAGGGAGCTCCAAGCACTAGATGAGTGGTGCAAGGAGGCTCAGTGGTCGACGACGTCCGATGGCCGAATTACACGTGGTGTATTCAAAGGTGCCTGGAGCGTTGACAGTGCGGGTCTCGTGCGACGAGACGGCGTAGCATATATGCCTCGCGATCCTGCCACTCGTTAAGAGATTATGAGAGTAAATCATGATGACCCGTGGCAGGGAGGACATTTTGGACGTCAACGCATAACTGACGCTATTATACGACACTACTGATGGCCGTAGATAAGGCGCGATATAGACGTATATATTGCTACGTGTGATATCTATCAGAGGATGAAGGTCCCCCGGTATAAGCTCTACGGGCAGCTCGAGCCCCTACCACGACCAGAAGGGCCGTGGCAGAATATCTCGATGAACTTCATCGTAGGTCTCCCGCCGTCGTTGCACGGGCGAGACGCATACGATTCGATACTAGTTATTATAGATAGGTACTCAAAAATGGTGAACCTGACACTATGTCGTAGCACGATAGACGCCTAAGGCCTAGGCCGGGTAGTACTAGAAAAGATAGTTACTAAGTATAGAGTACCGAGATTAATCGTCAGTGATAGAGGTTCGACGTTTACGTTAGCCTACTAAGGAACTCTCTACTTATACCTTACGACTCGTAGGCTCTTCTCAACCGCCTTCTATCCATAGACTAATGGATAGACGGAGCGAACTAATTAGACTCTGGAGTGCTACCTTCGCTGCTACGTTAACTATTAATAGTTAAATTAGGCTAAGTTGTTAGCTAGCGCTAAGTACGTAATGAATGCTACATCGAATACTACTACGGGAGAAGCACCGTTTAGCATTGTATATAGATTCTCGCCGGAGATGCGCATGAATGTCGTAGGCGAGAAGTAGACGAAAGACCCCGGGAATGTAGCCGCGAGAGAGAGAGCCGAAGTCCTAGCGAAATCACTCCGTATAGCGAGCGAGGTACACGTAATAGCGGAGCGTAACGCTAACCGAGTGGCTAAGAACTACAATAAGCAACGAAAGGCTATGGAGTTCGCAATTGGGTCATAAGTCCTCCTTGCGGCAAAGTATATTCGCACGCTACGCGTAAGCAAGAAGCTTACGGATTAATTCCTAGGCCCTTTCGAGGTTACTGAAAGAATTAGCGCAAATACTTATCGACTTAACCTACTAAAGAAGTATAGCCGACTTCACCATACCTTTCACATCTCTTTATTATAGGCGTATCGCGCGCGACCTAGAGTCGCCTCACCGCCGCCTATAGACATTAAGAAAGAAGAAGAATGAGAGATTAAGAAAGTGCTTAAGGAACGTCGACTTCGGGGTAGGACTCAGTTCTACGTAAGATGGAAAGGGTTCTCTAAGGCGCACGATTCCTAGGAGCTAGAAGAGTATATGGAGAACGCACAGTACGAAGTCGAACGGTTTAGAGTAAGCACAAGAAAAGAAAAGAGGTAGGAGTGATCGTCTAATTCTCGTAAGCGAGGCGCATGGCGCTCGTAAGCGACCATCAACACAGCACTGTCTAATCACTCCGGGGGGGCCATGGTCCTATGCTACCTCCCATAGCGGTACGCCAGCGTGTCGTATGAGAGGCAGTAGGGACCATGACCCCGAAGCCCAAGCCCAACCCAACCACCCAACCATATAGGGCCACAAGCGGCACGCGTGCGACTCGCACGCGGCCCAAGGGCAATGTTAACTCACACCCCACCTAACCACCTAATGGTGCGCGTCAGCTAGTTGGCGCCCTCTTCATCCTCATCGTCGTCGTCCTTCTCAGAGGACGAAACACCAAAGGTCTCATCGCCCCATTCATAGAGCTCGAAATTCCACTAGCTGCTATTAGCACGCGACACGCAAGAGAGAAGCGCACTTACACGTTGACGAAGTGTATCAACGCTAACACGAACCGCCTCGAGGAGCAGGCCCATCTAGACTGCAGGCGATACGCTTACTACTCTAGGGCTACCTAGAGCAGCGTTGGCTGCGCGTGCGCCGCCAATAGCAGAGAGGCTAGGGGCGAGGCGGGCGGCGCGGGCGGCGGCCGTCTACATCTCGCGCGATAGGATGTCGGCGAGGCCCCGGACCTCTATAGGGGCCGGGGCGCCGGGGCCGCCGCGACCGCAGGCCTCATTGGCAGCGAGCAGCTCCTAGGCACGGCGCACATAAGAAGCAGGAACCTCGCATGGTGTTAGCATAGTAATAGCAGCGAGATAGTACTCACAGGAACGCAACCCGTGGCACCACCACGATTGTTGGCAGCGCAGCGGGAGCAGCGCGTGCCACCCGCAGGGGTGTCGCAGACAAGTGGCTGGCCGGGCGCCAGCTTACCGAAGCCCGGGCCGCTGCACAGGCGGCGGAGGCAGCGGCGGCAGGGCAGGCTCAGCGCCTCCTTGCGCGGGTTCTTCTTGGTTTTTTTGGCCGGGCGAGGCGGCGACGGGGAGCGGCGAGCTAGCAGACGGTTAGCATGCTACACGCAGCATGATAGCGACGGCACATACAACGTTTGCCTCCACCAGGGGGGCGACGTCCACCACCGGAGCCACTGGCAATGGCGCCAGGGCCGGGAGCAGGAGGAGCAGCGGGGGCAACAGCAGCGGAAGACACTTAAAGCGGTTAGCACGCGACAAGCATGTACAACGCGTGAGACTCACTGGTGAAGAACTAAAATGGAGCAAGTTGAAAAAATGGAAATTTGGTGGCGCGAATTGACTGCAACACAATGCATTAGCATGAACAGAGCGTATGCAAATAGCAGGCGAAAAGCGCTTACAGAGAAACGGATTGAGTGGTCCGAGGAAAGGAAAGATCGAGGATCGATGGTCGCAACGGAATATTTATGCCATGGGAGAAGTGGGCATACCATTCACTGACATCCTTCACTCGCCATTCAAACGCATGCGACTCACGAGCAGTGAAGACATGCTATTGTCTTCACGCTATTGTCACAGCATGAATGGGCCTATT
This sequence comes from Cladophialophora bantiana CBS 173.52, assembly GCF_000835475.1. Taxonomy (NCBI): domain Eukaryota; kingdom Fungi; phylum Ascomycota; class Eurotiomycetes; order Chaetothyriales; family Herpotrichiellaceae; genus Cladophialophora; species Cladophialophora bantiana. Next base: position 8,143 of record NW_015971590.1, read on the forward strand.
CATGACATTCACTGCCAACATCATTCACAGCACATACAAAATGGAATAAGGCTGACGTATACGAGGCTGAATGTACAAGGCTACACGGCGAGGCTGGGAAGCAGGATCATCTCGACTAAATACGTCGCCAAGGTGAAGCGCGCACCGACTCGATGAAGCACACTGCCGTGGGCAGTCATGGAAGCACACGCGAGACGGGTGCGACGAGCATACTACTCACAGCTTCTCGGGGACGAGAAGCTTAAAGGGGGGGGCAGTGTTACGGATCCGGCTAAACATCGGAAGAACGGACGCCTGATACATCGAAGAATAATCAGGCCACCAGCTAAGAGATACGACCCAGGGAGTGCATCCTTATTACTAGCACACTCCCCGCATAGAAGGCGCACTCTTCCCTCTCTCACGCTTTGAGTCGTATACAGTATCGATCATATACTAATGGGATGTCTTACATATACGCTTATCGTTAGATTCTGCCTACTTGCCAAGAAATCCCTAACAGTTAACCTATTTAGTTAGCGTTCCACCTAACTTAAACGAGACTACTCCTAAAGCAATTCTAGGGATTACTATTGCGCTAAACGAGCCATTTCCCCCGCATATCACTAGGCGCGCTAAGCTATGCGAGCTTAGGCCTCCTACACCTTACTCCGTAACTCCGACTTTTTTCGCTCGATACTTTAGTACTCTAACTTAGAATACTAACCATTACACTTCATATTCTTTTTCAAACATTTAGAATATCGAGAAACCCCATACTTCATCACATAGATCGAGCGAGAACGATCGCAATTTAAGTAAGATACCATGGCGCGGTAATCAGTGAACTGTACGTTGCGCGACTAACGAAGGCGTTCGAGAGAACGGTCGCGAACACGAGAAAGAAGTTTAGGGACGGTGGACTACGGGCGAGAAGGAGAGAAGAGAGGAGATATCTTTAGACTTAGACGAATTTAAGTTAGGTAGTGTCCCGCTTTTATATCATCGCTAAGACGAACTCTTAGGATAAGAGTCTAACCGAAGGGAGAATAGTGTTAGACATAGCCTTGCGGAAGACCGACTACGAGTCGCACGAGCACGACTCACCACGCTCATTAGACACTTAGAAGGATCCACGGAGGAACAAGGCTAGATTACATGATATGCCCTATTAGCTCTGTTAGCCCTATTGGCCCTGTTAGCACAGAGCGCACAGAGCGCACAGAGCGCATAGAGCGTAAGCATTATATATACACCCTCACTACCCTAGGTAGTTACACTCTCTTCGTAGCTAACTCATATTATCTACTGAACTATATAGTTCTTAGTAACAGGGAACCCTGCTTATACATTGTGTCTTCCCCAACCAGCTCATGCTATTCTAGGATTATTGCTAAGAACCCTAATCTAGTTAGGATTAGTAGGGATCCTTAACAACACTATAGTCTAACTAGGACTAAGTATTTAGCCGAACTTTCTCGTACGTAAGAGACTATATATATATTAGTAGCGTCTCTCACCCGAGTTAGATAGATAATACTTATATATCTTATAGTTAATCTAAACGAGGAAGAAAGAGACGAAGAAGGCTATAGTAAAGGGCTTAAGAACTAAAGTAAAGGCTAAAGTGAATTAAATCTCATTCGCATTACTATAACAATATAAAACGACTATCTCATCTAAATCGAGTGAGAATTTAATTACTTACTATTATTAGTGAATAGCTATTTAACTACTATGTCATTATCTTCGTCATTAATAATTAAGACGGCCTATTCATACGATGAATTAAGGCTATCTTTATACTCATAGCGACTCGAGGGTGAGTCGCTTTTTAGAGGGGGGGTAACTATTACGAGCCCACCGTTACCCCTAAGTACTCTACGCCCTCCACCCGAATCGGGTGAACGATATAGAAAGAAAAGAAAAGAATAAGGTAAAGAACGGTTAAGGCACAAGGCTATCGGTTAACGCTGCCTTACCCTTTTCACGTGACAGAAAGAGGGGAAGCTATAAGAGTCTCCTCTCACCTGAATCGGCTGAGAGAGAACTCTTCCTTTTTCTCAAGCGTTGAGTCGTTGTCAATAGGGCTACGTGAATAGAATAAGGCATTCAGCTACTCCAATTCCTTTGTACCTACTGCGTTGCGTAGGTCCCTGATAGGGTGGCTCGGGACATAGCTGGCAGCGACGGTCTTCCTGGCGCAGGGAGAGTTCTAGTTCCTTCAGGGCCCTGATGTCGGCTTCTGCAACGACAGCTTTGGGTCGACGTTTGAAACCGTTGTAGCACAGGGTTTCGTCGTAAAACCAGAGACTCTGCAATACGTCTAGAAACGAGTACAAAGTCTCGGGGACATCACTCTCTTCAAGACTGGAACGAGGTATCTTCCGTAAGCGACCCCGTAATATGCTCTCACAGATGTCTGTCTCGGCAACTACCGATGGGGGGATTGAGGCCTTTAGAGACTCGGCAATTTGCTTCAATCGTAGACCAAGTCAGCCACAGTGACCATCGTTCGAATGCCATGCACCATGAGCGTTCTGACGACCTCTAGACATGCTGCACAGTCAAGACTCGTCATAAACTGTAGCGACTCAAGGTAGTACGCCCATATGGGAATATTGTAATCTCCATGAATAACGGTGTCTGGGCCGGGGCCGAGTGTTAGAAGGCTGCGCAAGATGTCGTGATGCGGTGGTATCCATATCCTATTATGGCAGGATCTGAGAGCATAATCAAGCAATGGCCTACCCTCTTTCTCTTGGATTGTTGCCGCTGTTAATCGCGCCTTGACATACGACCTCCAGCCAATCTGTATGCCCAGTGAGAGGGCATTTCTATGGTCGTCGGCCCAATTCTCTAATGCTGTCTTAGCAACCGGTAAGGATAACCCCACTTCGGTGTCATCCAGGTTCGTTCAATACGTCCACAATCTTTTCAAGCAGGATAAATGCCGCCTCCTCCCCACCTGGTAACTCTGGCCGTACCACAATTTGTTGAAGAAAAGGTGTCATAGATGTAAGATCAGGGGAGAGTAATTGATGTGGAAGTGCGAACGTCCTCATATTAGTAACCGTATGGTTGCATTGGAACAAGTGAGCGTCGAATGGCCCTCCTGTATGTTGGTGAAGGAGATCTCTTGCAGCACGACCAGCAAAGGGATCCCGTACGGTTCTGTGCAGAAGCTCGATCCGCGTCCCCGGGCGCAGTTTTGTCCCATAAAATGGATGAGGATGGTAATAGGTGCACGAATCAGTCTCCAACAGCCCCCATACTTCTGCTCACCAGCATTCGTTCAAGAGATTCGAGGAATTCTCTGCCCTCTTGTGGACAATCAAAATCGACATCATACAAGCTTTGGTTTGCAGCAAAGCAAAAATCTTCACTCTGTTCCAGAAAATGGAGATGGATTAGGAGAAATTCAAAGCTAGGACAGTCACTACGGAGCAAAGCAGTAACACTGCCCGAGCCTATAGAGTACAAGGCTGTTTGGAGGATGATGGACGCTTCTTTTCTGTATGGTCTTTCAATCGACTCGAAAATGCGTCTGAAATACTCATCCAGATCGAGTGGAATGCTTTAAAGTTCCCTGAAAAGTGCATTGTGCGACCCCCGTCCCTCAGAACTCTCAAAAAAAGACACGGACGACTAAGCGCACCCATAGAAATACCCCTCTTGCCCGCCTCGTAATCTCTCCGGTTATTTTTTGAAGCAGCTGCGGTTCTTTTTTTGTTGGCGCCGAAAGTGTGGATTCTCGCCCAGTTGCTCTGGGCATAGAGGCGTATGTTGTCTTTCGTAAGATCGTCAAGCCGGAGTTGGGGACAATCATGGAACTCATCACGAAAGATGTTGTAGGGTCGGCTTGCCACACAGGCCCTGACGTTCTCGACTTTGGTGAGGGTGTGCAACAGCTCCAGAACCTCCTGGCATTGGTCATCTGAACCATCATGTTCATCAAGACCATCGATAAACAGCAAAACCCGTTTGCTAGTTTCGAGATGTTTTACGACCCTAGACAGGACTTCAATCACTTCCACTTCTTCCCACACAAGTACACGGGGACGTTCGTCCAAGTTCGCCTCCCACCTGCTGGTTGACATCACCTGGTCAACAAGGTCAAGCCGTGGCGAGAGCAGTTGGTATACACGAAGAAAGCCGGATAACGATTTTTCGTCGCTGGTGCCAGCATACCAAAAGCAGAATGAAGCCCTGAGAAATTCAGCGTCGTCCGCTGTTTGGTCCAGAGATCGTAGCTTATCGGCGCGTTCGTCTAGTTCGCGGATCAACGTGCTCTTGGCCGAACCCGGTTTCCCAGATACCCAGTATATAGGGTGTCTGCTGGCATGAAGCCACTCGATGAAATCATCCCACACACCCACATCATCCTCTTTACGTCTGAATATCCATTTATATGTGCCATCGTGGGCTCGGCCTATGACGTTGCGTCTGTTGTTGATTTTTGAATACCGTAGACTTTCGACGATTGGGCGTCGAGCGGCAATTTCGCGTTTTCATTGTGGGCAAAAGCTGGTGCACATCGTCTCATTTAGCTTTGAGCCCATCATTCAGCCGTTCCAGGTTTTTGGAGAGCCCCTTGATCTTTTCTGTCAGATTGATATTGGAGCGTTTTAATGTGTCTTCAACGGCAAGAGATATCGTGGCATCATCAATCTGCGGCGACGAAAAACTGGAGCTAATTTAACAATGTCGTCTCTGATACCCCCAGACTCTGCTGTGGTCTTGAGAGCGTGTTGTGCAATGGCAAGCATTCCCTCGCTCATATTCTTGCGATCGACAGCTGACTGGTCGTGGAGATAAACCATGAGGGAGAGCATTAAGTTTGCCCTGGCATGATCCAGCTTTTGTGACAGGGAGTCGATTTTAGGTTTGTCAATGTAGGTTTTCAATGCAAGTTTGACTGCCATGTCGAGACGGTCAGCAATGGCTTCTTCATTGGCGGCCAAGAAGAGATCGAGGTCGTTTTGATACGTATCTTCGCATGAAGAGGGTTATGGGTGGAGGGGACTCACCACTGCTCCACAAGTTATGGGGCCTATTGAAGCCCCATTTGTCCAGAATCGTAGTAAATTCCTGGGACACACTCAGGCATTCCAGGTTTCAACAATGTAAAGCGCGCGCGGGGCCTGGATGTAGCCGCTGGGAGGCACTGGATTCCATCGACTTCTGGAGATGGGCATTTGAGGCCGATAGACGCTGCACACAATCTTGCAGTGCTCGGAAGTTACTGTTGCCACCGCCGTGCGAGTATTCGATCGTTTTGCGGATAAGGTCGATTCCCAGCTGGACGAATTGAAGGGCGTTGCCCGCCGCGGCGAAGGTTGTAAGAGGTTCCGCCATCTTGACAGTTGGAGCCAACAGTGACGGGAAGCATACTCTGTAGCAGAGAGAGCTGTCCTCTGTACACCGGGCATAATATCAAGGGCAAGTTTTGATGGAACCAGGCTGGTGGAAAGAGCGACTATCGCCAGTTGACGTGTTGAACTTGGCGGGGCGAAGTTGGCAAACTACTGCAGTCCAGGTCCAAGCCACCACTCAGGCTGATGGACGGTGCAAGACGCTGAGGCAGGGAATCTTGAAGACAGGCGCCTCTCAAGGTAGCCGAGACCAGCAGCGAGAAGAGACGAGCCCGTCTGTTGTAAAATGAGCAAGAATGAGAGCCCCGGTTAGGCAAGGCGCATTTCACTTGGGAAGAACAGAAGGGCGGGATAGCCCAACGTTGTCCAGAATGCTTCGATATATAACATACACGTCGGATGGCATCTATGACGGCCAAAGCGACCGGAATCACCTCCACCATTTCTTCCCCCAGCCCCCTTTCCTCGGACCCCAGTCCTTGCGCCTGACATCCTCAATATCATCGACACTCAGATAATCTACACCCTCTCTCACTAGCACTCTCCAGAGGTAGTCTCTCAATCCAATGGGCCAAGGGGGAATACTCCAATAGCGGACTTTTAGACCTCTGGCGTGGGCGGCACGGATCTGCCGTCGAATCTTGTCGAGTTGAGGCTGGGTGAGCGACGAGTGGAATGGGTAGCCGATTGAGCGCCTGAAAGAAGTAGAGGCATAATATGAGTTATAGAGGGAGTAGCTGCTCAACGGATCGGCCGGCGGTTGAGAAAGTGGCTCAGTCGATGGTGATATGTCGTCGACATGGATATTTGATGCCGCTGGTGGCGGGGAGAGAAAAGGAATACCTGGCAAGGAATCCAAGTCGTGCAGGGGAGCATCAAAAAAAATGTCTCTATATGTTGAATTCTCGATGACACGGTTGAAGGGCGCATCGCCAGAGACCACAATAGTCAAGGGTCCGCTAACCACATCGGATCCGTTAAAATAAGTGAGGTACCTCCTGTCGCGGAAGGGTGCGAGCAGGGCATCAACACGGTTCCAGATCTCGTCCGGCTTATTCTTAAAGTCCACCAGAAGAACAAGAGACTGCCTGGGTTTAGTGTCAAAGACGCCAAAGCGTGGTGGATTGATCACGTCGCCCGGACCCAGGAGATCAGGAATCATGTTTTTGTGATCGAGGATCTCTTTCAGGGGATCCAAATATAGAGTGTCTAGCGTTCTGTTTGGTCGTATGCCTGACGTTCTGTGTGCCACGTAGAGCTCGTCGCCGAAAAGCCACACGTCTGCTTCGACGCCCGTGCACCCCACGTGAATCGCGCTGTACAAAGGTTCCCGCCGCCAGTAGTCGTTGTGAGAGTGGCACATGAAAGGCTGCACATCTGCCGTAAGTACATCAAGATTGCTATTCCATGATGCATCCGGTGTATTCGGGGACAAAAAGCTGGCTTTGAGCGGACCGGAGACAAGGTCGAGGTCGTCAGGGAAGAGGGCCTCCAAAATACTGCATATGAAGACTACGCACTGCAGAAGTCCTCTATTCATCCATCAACGTCTGCCTCCGCAAGGTAAAAGGTCAAGAGCAGTCTAGCTTACAGGGTCATCAAGGTAGTCTTGGTCAGAAACCACAACCTAAAAAAAGTTCGAGATCGAAATCGCTGATATTTGTGTCTGCTAGATGTCGTTGGCGCCGAAGCCGACGAACGGGATTTGGTAAGCGCTGAGGAAGTGGCTGTGCGCGACCGATCTGCCAGGCGGCGTGAATGGTATCTTCTGCTCATTCCCTTTGCGTCTGATTCACTTGCGGCCAGTTGGTCATCGTCGTTCTCGTAAGTCCAGGACGGAGGACGCTTTGGCAAGAATGCGCCCAGCTCGACATCGCCCTCTCTGTCTTCACTTTTGGTTTGCCAAAACTTGCCGAGGGGAGAGTGAAAACTCCTCCCTGGTCGCAGGAACCTGTTATCGCGGGTTGCCGCCATATTGCTCTGAGAGACAGCAACAAACAGGAGGTATCATAGCTTCTGCGTCGGGGTTGGCCGTCAGTCAAGAAGTGCTTTGCTTTGAATTGCTCGACATAGTGAGGGCGACGCGGCTATTAGGTCAGTCTCCCAGGCAGCAGCCAAAGCAGGAGAAGTGATATAGACCATTTTGTCTATTACATGTCCAAGGGGATGGATTTGTAGGTGAAGTGGGGATGTAGAACTTCTTTACAAAGCCGACGCCATGGTCGCAGTTTCGGGAAGCCAATCAAGCCCATGGAGTGACGGGCTCGCCAAGAAAGACGCGTCACCGAACGAGGCGCGAGAAGAATGTCAGGTGACCAGAATCCCAATCTCATATTGACTTGTGAGGCTCGCTAGACAAAAGGCCACAGAGACTACCAGGAACACCACCTCAAGACAAGCCAAGCGCTGTACAAGCTCATGTCCCCGTAAAGCTTGCTTTAACTCCCCGTCAAGAAGCGAGTCAAACAGTTCACAGGGCCATCTGAACGCCTTCCCTCATCGTCTCCAGTGTCTTCTTTCCAATCCCCTTCAACTTGGCCAGGTCGTTCCAACTTCGTACGAGCACCTCTCCAGCCCCGTCTTCCCCTTGCTCATTGAGATATTCCACGATTCCCTCCGCACGCTTGGCGCCCAGTCCATTTAGGGTCTTGATCTTCGCGATGTCGCGCGTGTTGATAACGTTGAGGAGGTATTGTGTTCGAGGCGTCACCGCATCATGCAACTCTGATGGGATTTGTTGCGTGAGGGGGTCCAGCGACGATGCTCTTGCTCTGCGTTTCTGCTGCTTGGGCTGTTTCTTCTGGCGTGGGCGATGAGAGGCTTCGTCTTCGTCACTTTCGTGGTAAGCTGATCCCTCGTTATCCTCGTCCTGGTAACTTTCGTCACCGTCATCATTGGTGCGGGACATCTTCGTCTTGTCAGATCCACTCGACACAGTCAGTCTCTCCTCAGGACCCACTACTATCTCGATCGGCTCCCTCATTTTCGCTGCCAATTTCTCTCGCAGCCGCTCAATCTTGCCCTTCAACTTCTCGTTGTCCGGGAAATACGGTCTTGCAAGCTCATACATCTTCAGCGCGCTCCCAAACTCCCCGCGGGCTTGATGCTGCTTGGCCATGAACAGGTAACTCAGCCCTTCTGCCCTCTCGCCATCTTGCCCTTCCAGTCTCTTCTCAATGCTGTCTAGCCGCCGTTGGACTTCTTCAGATATGGACTTTTGTGGCGCTGGGTCGGGAGCGTTTAGAGCACGGGCCGCGAGAATCTCGGAGACCTTTTTCTCAACCAAGGTTTCGATTGAGGATTTATCCATACCCAAAGGTTGACATTCTGGCGCACGCCGGATGAAGCTGGGAGTTGGGCGCGAGATTTTGGGAGGACGACTAGACGGAAGGAATGATACATCAGCTGTGCGCTTCAGCGGAGACGATTTCTGTGGAGCGACTTTCGCACTCATGGATGTCTTGTTGCGGTCCGAGTAGACAGCAAAGGCTTTCGGTGGTTTGTCATTCTTCGTGGCTGTATCACGATTGGCAGCGAGATTCACATTGACTACACTGGTCAGAGGTCGCAGTGGTTGTCGCTGTATGGTCGGACCGCCCACTGGTGCACCAAGCACCTGTCGCGGAGGACCCTTGAAGATGGGTTCGTTCTCCACCTCGCGGACTTCAATCTTCTTGGTCCGGTTGGCAAAGTTCAGAGAGCTGAGCGTGTCGAGGTGATACGCTTTGACAGGCGCGAGGTTGAGAATCATAACTGTGAAGCCATTGTTTTGTCCTAGCGAAAGGATTCTCGTCATCTTCGACTCTCGGTACGGGATACGCTGCTGTTTCTTGCTGATGGCCTCGACGCACTGCGCCAGGACAAACAACGACTTGTTGATGCTGGCAGACTCGACCATTCTGTCCTTTCCATTGCCCGTTCTCCGGTTGTCCTCCGAACCCGCCAAATCAATGGCCGAAGCTGTGCTGATTCTCGTTTCCGTCGGCGTGGTAATGGTCACTTTCACGCAGAGAATGGCATGCGATCGTGATGAATGAGCGTTGAGCTTCGTGGCGCCGGTGCTTCGATTGGCGTTAGCTTTGTCATACAACCCCTCGAAGTCCTTCAACGAGGCGCAAGGCATTTCGGTCAGGCCAACGACAACCGTCTTCCCGCCTTCAGCTTCTCTTATGGGCAGTCCCGTGGCGGTGCGCTTCTCGGGCGCCTCGAAAAGATCGAAGACGCGATCGTTGTAGATCTCATAGTAGCTCATGCACACCTGGACGGTTGTTTCTCCATTGTTGCTCTTTTCAATCGCTCGACTCTTTCGGTAGATACTGCTGAGCAGTCTCGGGATCATCCCTCGGTCGGCTAGTGACTTCCCACCGCGCATTGTATGGGTCTTCCCGGTTCCCGTAGAGCCATAGGCGAAGATGGTGACATCGTATCCGAGGAAGAGATGTTTGACCGTGGGTGCGACTGCGGGGGGAGAGGCAGATGTCAGTTTAGGGATCACCGCGTTTTGGCGATCAGAGAAGACGGCTCACCCTCGGCATCGAAGATCTCTTGCTGTGTGGCATCTTGTTCGTAGACGCTGTTGAACTGGAAACTATACTCTTCGGCAAAGTTCTTGGGGTTGGGGATCTTGACAATGGTCGGCTTCCCATCCGCACCGTTATGGCTCGTCACAATCTGGTCCTTTTCGATCTCCGACTTGAGGAGGGGCCGGATGCGGGCGACGACTCGGACGCTCATCTTGAGCTTTTGCTGTCTTGGTGCTTAATGCTGATTTCCTATGTACTTACCTAGGTTGCGGATGTCAAAGGTCATGTATGGTACGCAGCTGGATTGTAGAGCGGAGTAACTACTTACTGGATGGTTGCCGGGGGCAACACACTCAGCCTCACCAGCCTCACCAGCCTTGCCGGATCCACCATTCCATCATCCCATCGAGCCATACGAGGTGCCTCGTACCTGGTACAATATAGTCAATTGCATATAGCGATTCAAAGAAATTTCATGCTGCTGTGAAAACAAGTTCTTCTGGCAGATGATACGTGCCCGTGACGGGCAAGACGCCCACAACCACTGCGCCATATCTGACGACAGAGAGTTAGCCTCACCAAGGCATATCAGCGCGGACGAGGGATAATGCGCGCAGCAGGAAGGGGTTGAAAAGACACCATCTCAAACCCGAAACTCTTTCATCGACTCTCGCCTTTATGGAAGTTCCGTTTGGCCTCTCTGGCGAATCGAGGGCCATAGTGGAACTTCTTTTTCCAGGTAATTGCTGCCTCCTCATTGTCTCTCCCAACATGTTCCAGCTCCTGCATGAGTGACGAGGGTGAGTTCAACTTCTCATGCATGTACCCGGTACAGGAACAGGCAATACTCCAAATAGCCGAAGCTGCGATGAATACTACGCCGTGAGACTGGGGTAGCCCGCTCTGTGTTTCTCGGTTAGTACCCCAACTCATGTGGGCTCGGCGGCTTACCTGGAGCCACAGGGTACAGGGCAAGTAAACCTTACCAGCTTGCGACCCTACAAGTACGAAGTACTCGGTACTGTACCCTGTACTTAGGCGTCCTTGTAGGCCGGTGGGGATTTTGCTTTCTTTGTGAAACCACCCTTCCCCTTGGCTCTGGTTCGAATTGGGGATTTCACGCCTGAAAAGTGGGAGTACCTATGAAGAAGCCGAAACACTACGTACCCGTGGCTGATCGGACATAAATCTGCGCCTTTTGCTAAGCTCAGTCTCGACAGTTGCGGTGAAGCGTCCAAGGATTAACTGTATCTTTCACGGCTCGAAAGCTCGACCAACTGTTGCGAACAAAAAGAATTGCCCAACATCCAAGTTAACAGACTAGAGTAGCCTGAGACGAGGGGCATATCAATCCGTGCCAGGTGTTTACATACCTACCTACCTATGCTGCTTGCGTCGATGTGGAGCTTCGTCCGCGTCCCGCCGGGAAGCACATGCTAGAGTGGTAGGCTGGATGGATGTTTAGTTAAGAGCTGACCACCGGCACCACTGGCACCGCTGGCATTCGGTACGTGTACTTGTACTTGATGGCCCCGGTCGCCACTGTCTGAAAACAACAAACAACCCTTTCAGTGCCGTCAGAGATCTGGCCGTCGCATGCACTTGTCCTGTGCCGCAAACCGTGAGGATTCCCATATCAAACTTGAATAAAACATTGGCTCACCCTGGCGCCCATCTTCGGCTTTCATCTTTCACCCATCATCACCATGGACAGTTTTCAGGTCTATGAGCCCGGCGGCGACTTGGGCGCCTCGGCTCTGACAAAACGCCAGGCAATCCTCGCCATACCGACCACCTACCAAGGCCTCAACTCGGGACCAAACCCGGGAACTGTTGCTGCTATCGTGCTTGGGTCCGTCGGCGGGTTTTTGCTTATCATATACCTTATCTGGGCGGCAGTCAATTACGGGAACGTGTTCGGTAATAGGAGAGGCGTCGTTGAGGAGGAAGTTATCCGTCGGCACAGGCCACGTAGCAGCAGGCGCGGGACCACGGTTGTGGAGGAAACCATAGAGGTGGATAGGAGAAGCTCAGTACGACGACGGGGAGCATCGTCGGTGCGTGAAGCAGCGGAGGTATGCTTTCGATACAAAACCCCCTTTCGAAGATGCTAACTAACAGCCAAGTAGGAAGCCACGGTTCCAGATTAACCGGCAGCAGGTTGTTCTTGTTTCTATCTTGACGAGGGTTATTCTTCGACGTACAGAAGATGGCGATTTTCTTTCGGGAGGATTATGCTACGGCCATGACCAGCGGACCAACGCCATACTTGACAGAGAGACTCAGATGTGCCTCAGGCGATGGGGAAAGCTCAGACTCAGGGATCTGCATTGTGCTTCTGCATGATGCAGGACCTTCGAGCCAACCATTCGAGAATTGCAAAAGTGCCCGTTCTCACGAGAGACGCTTCAAAGCCAACGCGCTAGATAGAGCACATGGATGAAGCAGGCCGACCACATCATCGGCTTCTCTCAATGTACTGTACGTCCAGTGCATGTGCAGACTACTCGCCTCCTAGAACAACGTTGGCAATGGGGGGTATCCGAGTGAGCGAGAGGGGCAGAAACGTGCTGGAGCACTGGCCACGACTACCATGCAAGGGGGAGACGCGTCGTCAGGGCTGTATGGCCACATGACTATATATTTATGCCTGACGTACTCGATACCGAGTACAGGAATATACATCTTGGGTAATATCTGGAGAGGAGGATGACACCTGCCTACCCTTGTACATGGGTAGGAGATGTTTGTTGACCGAGTGGTGAATCTGTATGTCCCGCCATGCTCCGGTTGCCCTAGCATCACCCACAACAGCCACCTGGCGCCATTTTTACTCCACTACTATTACTCGCTACACTGGCCACACCACATGCATCACCCACCAACAATCAAACACCAACATCGTGCTGCCTCGTCGCGTCGTGGCCGGCTCCCATTGACCAAGCTTGAAACGACGCTTGATGAACCACCACACAAACCACACACCACAGCCACGTCTTCTTTTTGTTTGCGCTCCTGCACCTTCTTGCAGCCCAACTGCGCCATCTGACGCACCGGAATATATGCCTACAAGCACGGTATACTGGAATATTCTTAAGAGAGCGGTCACGGCCCTATGGACGAGTGACGACACCTTCGCCTTTGAAACCACCAGCAGCAATACCAGCACCTACCTTGCACATACCTTGTGCGAATTCCCCGACCGCCAGACTTCTCATCCAGCACCGATCAATTGATAGACCCCCCTACGAGCGCCTTGTCCTGAGCGCTGCGCGGTCCGCGCTCAGCGCCCCTGCACGCCCTCTCCCCCACCTCGCCTGGAAAAGATGGCGACCGAAGTCATTGTGGCTCAATCGCGCCGACGATATATCTGGCCCGAAGTCCAACTGAATCTATGGATATTTATTGTGTTGGCCGGGTCGTCGACTGTGTTGGGCATCAATGCGTGGTTCATCGCCGTGCAGGACCAGTTGAGGATCGGAGTTCCTTGGTATGTTTACTTCTTACACGGGACCCCTCAAATACATGGAAAGAGAACTCTCAAATAACATGTCGGACTTTTTGCGAACAAAAACAGGCTATTTCCCTTCGCCGTCATCTGCGGCTCGCTCACTATCATCTTCCTCATCATCATCCTCATCCTCGCCGCCCGCCGGTTACTCATCCCGGGCATCATCCTCCTGGGCAGCTTTGTCCTCTTCGTGCTGTGGGTGACCACCCTGATAGAGACCGCCATCCAACTGTACGGCGACGGCAACGTCAACAGCAACTGCAGCAACTTTGTGCAGAACCAAGAATACCACGGCGTGTCGATAGAGACGCTGGCCTGGCTCACGCAGAGCAACATCTGCGCGTGCTGGAAGGCCAGTTTTGCGTGGAGCATAATACTGGCCGTGCTGTTTCTGTGGATGATGATACTGAGTTGGCAGGTGCAGAATTATGACTGAGGGAGGAATATGGGAAGGAGATGGGGGACAAAGGAACAGCATTATCCTTTTTTCTTCTGTCTTGAAGAAGCCCCCCCCCCTATTTAATGCGCATGTAATGTGATTTTGACGCGATGTGATGTGATGTGGATTTGGGCATACGGGAAATTGGCATGTTTTGATGCAAATACGGAGTACATGGGGGAGTCTGATTGAGCGTTACGATATAAAAAAACCCCGTACATGGCGCATTGGCCACCATCCCAGGGGATCCTTCTTCTTTCCCTGGGTTTGGAATATGAAGTTCCACCACCAGAGAGGGAAAGCATACAAAGGCAACGTATTGTTATCGTCGTCAAAAATGCTTGCTTCCGGATACTCGTGAGTGGGTTTTGGTTGAGCGCTCGCTGCTCTGCAAGGATTCCCCTTTCCATTGAGACGTTCCTATCCGTCGTCATATCAACATACTATATATACATACCACATTTATATATACGTATGCCGCACTTCCACTATTCTTCTCCCGTGTCTGCCCACCAACACCCAGGAAAAGAGAAACAGGGGGCCGAGCAAGCACGTATATATCCTACATCATTCCTTCATCAACTCCGCGATCCGCGCATTCATGAACTCGGTGTCCTCGGGATTCAAGCCGCCGCCCGCCGTATGGCCCCAAATGCTCTCAATCACCGCCAGTCTCCCATGCTTGAGGTGCCGCATCTCGATCTCCGAGTCCTCGGGGGGGAAGTACTGGTCTGTCCGACACGGCATGAGCAGCGCCTTGGCCTGGATGGATCCCAGGGCCGCGCGGTAGAGGTTGTCGTCGGGGACCTTGCCGCCTAGTTCGCAGCGCACGGCCCCGGCAGCGTCCGAGGAGGGGATAACGGTCCCAATATCCCCCATCTGCCACATGCGCGCCAGCGCGAGCAGGTCCTCGGCATCCCAGCCCAAATACCCTTCCTCGCGCATCTTCATCCACTCCTCCACGCTGCCCGGCCTGCCCTCGAGCGTCGTGAACTGGCGCTCGCGGAACCACGCCGTGCTGGTCAACCAGGCGCCGTACGCGCGGGCAAAGGCCCTGAGCCCCCTTTTGGGAACGACCTCCTTGAGGTTGACGCCGACGTTCTCTCCGCGCGCCATCTTCTCCTTCATGGCCTTCCAGGCGACGTAGTCGATCGAGCTGGTCAGCGCAGCAATGGGACCCTCGAGGAACGCGTAGTTGTGCAGGCTCGTCCGCGCCGCGGAGCAGATGACCACGATTCGCTTCACGAACCCAGGGTACATGACCGCCCAGTGGTACGCCTGCTGGCCGCCCATGGAGAAGCCCACGACCGCTTCCAGCGTGGGGACTTGGAGGTGCTCCGTCACAAGAGCGTGCTGCGCGCGGATCACGTCCTCGTACCGCAACTCGCCCGGCTCCGGGAAGAAGGGCTTGTTCGACGGGCTGGCGCTCTCGCCGTTGCCCAGCATCGCCACCACCACGACGTGGTACTTTGCCAGAGCATCATTCGGAGCAGAGGTAAATGTCAATGTCGTGTTGATGAGCCCAGAGTAGCATGTCGGGATTAGCACAACGCCGGCGGTGGACGACGGGTTGTAGCTTCGATATGCGACGCGCACGTCGTGCAGCGTCGTGCCGCTTGAGAAGGAGAAGTTTTCGATCGTGTAGAACTCGACACCGGTGGCGTCGTAGTTTTGCCCGTTCATGGCTGCTGTGCAGTTACAGGAGGCCTGGGGTTTTGCCGCGCTGTCTTGGATTTGATATCCGTATAGTTTGTGTCGCGGAAAAGATATTCACAGATGAAATAAGTTCTAGACTCCGGATCAACGAGACGATCCAACCCCTCGCTGATATCGACCGATGGTCAAAACCTCCTCAGGTTCACACGGGCATGTGTCGGGTCTGGCACGATTGAGATATGGCATGAGAAGAATCCGATGATGCAACACGACGAAGTCAGCGGCGGGATCGACGCTCTTCTCCGCTTTTGAAGGCCATTGGAACGATGAAGTTGACCAAAGATGGTTCATGATGCGGATAGAAAGCATCTCTGTTAAACCCAACCAACCGAAGAGAGGTCATACCGTCGTAAGCCTGAGGAAGACGCCGAAAAATGCAAAGCCCAACCATGACCGACGCCAACAACATGCAAAGGCTGCAATGCAACACCAATAATCGTCCCGAGAAGCCAATGCATCCATCTCAAACCTCCAAAACACGTCTCGTCGAACGCTGCCTCGATTGTCTGATTCGTATCCAATTCAGCTCTTCACCGAGCAGTTTGGCTTCTCTCCACTGTGCTTCCATCTTGCTCATGCGAATGGCCGCGATTACGGCAAGCACACCGGCACGCAATTTCTGGACCGGTTTCAGCTTGACCTCGTACTTGCGCCTATCAAGGGCCACGCCCATTTCTCCCAATATATGCAGATCGACCCGGTTGCTATCAAATTGGTCAGTATACGGCACAGAAGAACACAAGTAGGCAAGAGCATACCACTCGACCCTCACCGCCTCGCCCTGCTCCAGGAATGCTTTACTCCAAGCAAGATCCTTGCGCAGGCGTTCTTCCCGTTTGCATTTGGCCTTCAACCACATAATCTCTTTGATCAGGCCCTTCATCTCCTTTGCCCGAATCTCGTCTTTGCTTGACTTGCCAGATGTCAGCCGCTCTAGCATATCTTCATACTTGCTCTGTAGCGCCTCGAGCTCGTTTTCCACAGCTTCAGCCTTTTTGTTGGCAAGGCTGCGCTCTTCCCGGAGACGTCGGAGCTGGTGTTTCATCTCACGAGCTTCATCGTCACGAACTGAGAGTCGCATGGACAAGTCATTGGCTTCTTCCTGCTCCTCCCGCAACCGTTTGAGTTGTGCTTTCAAGTCACTAATCTGCCTATCGCGTTTGCGGATGCTCGATGAGAGGTGTTGGGTCTCCCCATCTTTTTCGCGGAGACGATTTAGCTGCTCGCGCAGATCATCAACAAGGTCATTCTGCTCTGCAACCTTCACACTCAATGATTCCACTTCTGCAGTTCGAGATTTGATCTGAGTCTGCAGAGTGATCAGCTGATCCTGGTCGATAGAAGCTCGACGGGCAGCGCGCTTCAAGTCGCGATTTTCCGAGCTGAGAACTTGGATTTCGGCTCGAGTGTCGACGAGTTCTTGTCGAAGCTTTGCCAGTTCTTTCGAGTGTGATGGAGGGGGTGAGAGTGACGGTGATTTGGCTTTGTATTGGGCAAGTTTGGCTTCATGTAGCTCACGTTCGAGTTCATTGACCTGCATCTTCAAGTCTCGGTTGGCTGCTTTCAGGTCTGTTTCTCTTTTTGTGGCCGCTGTTTCATTTTTCCTTGCTTCAACCAAATCGTGTCTGAGGCCTGACACATCTCCGGCTGGTGAAGCCACAATCTTCGACTGATTGTCCAGCATGCCCTCCAAATCTTTGATTCGAATCTCCAATCGAGCAACCTTATTCTTTGCGGAGGCCAATTCGCGGTCTCTGTTCTCTGCATTGAGGAGTTTCTGGTTCCGGAGCGAATCTATCTCCGCGTTCAAGCGATTCTCTTCCTCGCTTGATCGCTCAAGTTCGGCATTGATCTCGTCTTCCAAAGCTTGGTTAGCTTCGTGCAGATTGTCGCGCTCCGTTGTCAAGCGCGCTACATCCTTCTCCAACTTGACTTTGATGCGCTTCAGCTCTCGCTTCTCTTGGTCGATGCCGAATGTGTCGTCGTTGGATTTCGAAGCATTTTGAAGTTTGGTCTCGAGGGCATCGCGTTCGAGCTCGGCACTTTCCAGAGCCATGCGTGCATCTTGCAGTTCACTCCTGAGGCTCGCAAGCTCTGCCTGCAGAGACTGCCTTTCTTGCCGCATCTGTTGAATCTGGGTGTCAGCGTGGGTGGAGTATTTCTGTTGCTGTTTCTCTGCAAACTCGTGCTCTTGCTCAATATCTGCCTGCAGCACCTCGATTTCCTCTTCCAGCTCAGCCACTTTCTCTTTCAGTGCAGCTTGTTCCCGGATCGAGATACGTAGCTCTTCTTTGGCGTTGTTGAGCTCCAGCCGACTTTCGTCCGACGCGGTTCGTTTGTTGGCGAGGTCATGTTGAAGTTCCTCAATTTGCTTGGAAAGGACCTGCTCCTCCTGGTAATGTCGTTGCTTCTCGCTTTCGAGCGCCGCTTGCAGCTTCGTTTCACGGCCATTGATTGTTCCTTGCGCGTCTTGGAGCTTGTCCACAGTGCGTTGAAGCCCATTTGCTTTCTCCTCCGCTTTCCGCGAAGCTGCTTCAAGTGTCCGTCTCTGTGCTTCCCACTCCTCCAGATCAGCTGCATGGTCCCGCTCTTTGGAATGCACTTCACGGTGCAGTCCGTCGATTTGGTCGTTCAAAAGATCGATCTCTTGCTTATGCTGCGATCTCAAGGCGGTTTCATTCTGCGCGGAGTGTTGCCTCTCTACATCGAGAGCGTGTTCGAGGTCTTGAATTGATTTCTGTGCTTTAGAGAGGTCTTTCTGCAGTTCCGCAGATTCCCTGGTCAAGGCATCATGACGTGTTTGCAGGAGATCTTTCTCTTCGACTTTGACTTGCAGTTCTTTCTCGATAGTCTCGAGTTGTTTGGTCATGTTGTTCAGTTTGCGTTCGAAAGTATCACGTTGTTGCTGAGACTGATCGAGGTCTTGCTGCAGCTTTCGAAGGCCTGATCCTCCTTCCCGTTCCACTTCTCGGACTTTCTCACGCAACTGCCGTTCTGAATCCGACTTCTGTGCAAGCTCGACTTGCAAGGCATTATGCCGTTCTTGCAAGTCTTGTAAATCATCTTCAAGCTTGTTTGCCTTCTCTTCAAGCTGTCTGCTCAGTCCTTTAGTGGTAAAGGACTTATTGGCCATTTCGTCACGCAGCTCATCTAGGTCTTCTTCTGCTTTGCGCTTTTCATCAAGAGCCTCTTCCTGGCTTTCCTTTGCCTCTTGTGCTGCTACCTTCGCTTTCTCGAGATCCTGCTTGAGATCTTCAATTTCTTGTCGCGCAGACTCCAGTTCATCCTCGATTTCAGCAACATCATTTGATTCCTTGCTTGCCTTCGCCTTTAGCACATCAATTTGGTCATCTCTCTCATCAAGTTTCCGATCCTTCTCTCGGAGCTCTGCCCGGAGATCATCAATCTCATCTTTCAGCTTCTCGACAATCGTCTTCCCTTGCTCTTTTGCAGAATCTCTCTCGTTTTCTAATGCCTTGATTTGCTTCTCCCTTGCTTTCACCTCCGTTCGGAGAGTCTCAAGCTCGGCCCGGACGCTTTCATCCACCTGTTTTCGTCTGATTCGTTCTTTGAATTCTTCAAGCTGCAACCGGTAGACCTCCGCGTCCTTCTCAGCTTGGGCAATGTTTTTCTTGAACTTGTGTAATTCGCGCTGCATACTGATCTTATTGACCTTTAAGTCGGTATTCTCTTTGAGTGCCGCTTGATTGAATTCGTTGCCTCGCTTTGACAAAGCCTCTTCCAAGAAATGTATCTTCATCTTCAAGCCAAAGTTCTCTTTCTCAATCTTGTCGATAATGCTTTCTTGCTCGCGCAACGTCATCATATTCCCATCATTAACGAGTCCAGCCGTGTCTCGTCCAGGTAGTGGGGCGAGAGGTGTGCTTTGCGCGCTGCTGCTAATCTGCTGAGGCATTGGAGTGTTGTCAATTGCGTTTCCGGCCGAACTGGCGGTGTGTTCGCTCGCAAACTGCGATATATCGCTGAGTCTTGGGACTCCAGGAGTGTTCCCATCTTTCAGGTAGGAAGGAGTCGTTAGAGCACCAGGCTTCTTGTTCGAAAGGCGACGCGCGATGTTCTTCTTTGCGGCACTCTGCATGAGCGGCGTGAACTCGGAGCGAACCTGATTGCCATTTGGGAGCAGGCGCAATGGATCCCGTAGGCCAGCTCGAGGGGTACGGAGGTTGACGCCCTGGCTTTTAGCGTTTCTCATCTGACTGATCAAATCACGATTCTCCGGGGGCGCTGCAAAAGACTTCTCGGGCGAAATCTCCCCAAGGCGATCCAGGCCATTGGTAATGTACGAAGCATCGGTCGCTTGCGGCGTATTGATATAGTTGGCCATGATGGGTGGACTTAGCTCAACGCCCGGTGACTAAGCTGTTCACCTTGAGTCCAAGGAGCATTAATATGAAGCCGAACAACTAACCATACTCTCTTGTTTTCGAAGCGGAGGGTGTTGCTTTCCAGACTCACAGAATCTCGCGGTTGTTGCTTGTTGTTGTTTAGCCGAAAAGGGAATAGTCGGTTCTGCGAAGGCTTGGCGTCTGCAGAATGATCTCATTGATCTCGCAGGGCAAATGATTCTCGACTGTTAATCCACCAAGTCCAAGAGTTGCCATCTACCGAGTACCATACGCAGTCATTTGCAAGCCTCCTGATAAATTTTTACCAGCGAAGGCCGTCCCAGTATGCCTACGACAGAAGAAGACATCGCTTGGTTCCGCTCTACTTTTCATCCCATCCCGAAACCTGCTTTGCCCGACGACTGTATCGAATACTCCCTCTACATAATCTCGCCCTCACTCGATCTAAGCCATGACTCTGAATTGCGACTGCGATTTCGGGAGGTACAAAAATATGCAACAGACCTCCATCGGCTATATTTGAAAGACTATATATGGCAGCGCCAGGGGTTCTCCCTTGAGCTGAATAAAGAGGATGGTGAGGTCTGTACGAAGTTGACAGGGGGAGCTGAGAATAGACTAACAACGAGTTAGGTTTGAGTTTTTTGCGTGGGCAGACGGAATATGGCGACTCCGTGGAAGATGAATGGGTCATAGTCTGGCTCCTGCGGGAGCTGACGAACAAATTCAATGACCTATGGGTCAAAGTAACCGACAGTGACGGCGAGTTCCTCCTCATCGAAGCCTCTGGTACATTGCCATCGTGGCTGGAGCCCGATGTCGCTGAGAACCGTGTCTGGATCCATGATGGGCAGTTGAAAATCATCAAGCCTGCGAACGCTTCGAGAAGCTCGAAACGAACAGAGGAGAAATTGTCTCTTTCGCAAGCCAGGGAAATCATCGTGAATGAGCCAAAGAGGTTGATGCACTCGATAAGCATGGAGGAAGAAGCATTCTTTCGACTTCGAAACTATCCTGCCCAGATCTCAGAGAACATGCATCATGCATTGATCACAATACCCCGGAAACTTGCATATTTGATTCATCACAAGCCAGCCTATATTGCGCCCGCGGTAGAGGCATTCTATCTCAGAGACCCAATCGCACTAAAACCACTACAGAACAAGGAAAACAAGGACAAGGTAGTTTTCGCCCCTGAAGATTTCGTGACAGTCAGCGTCAAATTTCCTCGCGTGGCATATGCGCAAATCAAGTCACAGGAATTCCCGGCACCGGCTGTATTCGTGGACGCGATGCCATCAGGAACGGATCCAAAAGCCTATGTTCGCGCCGAAACGGGGATGAAAGTCACTTGTGGATTTGAAATGCTAGTCTCGGATCCTCAACATCAAGACCGGCCTGCGGTGCGCGAAATGAAGATGCTCCTCGATGACCTGGATTCTGGAGATGAAGTCCTACCCTCTGAAACTGAAATAGCAACATGGGGTCAGCGGGAAGATGATGAGAAGTGGCTTGATATCGGGTTTGACGATCTCGAGAATGAGCTCGGTGGCGGCCAAGGACAAAGCGGAGGCAAAAGCAAGAAAACTGGCTTCGGCGATAAGGCTGCGCAAGAGAATCTCCAGAGAATTGTGAAGCAATTTGAGGAGTTTCTGAACGACGATAAAGCCGGTCCAGACGGCGTGGGATTGTTCGACGAGGGCAGCGATAATGATTTCGATGATGACGGGCTCGATGAAGATGATGAAGATGAGGACGACGAGGGCGAGGACAAAGAGGCCAGTTTCGGTGAAGACGAGTTTAGCAAGATGATGCAGGAAATGATGGGCATGCCGCCAGAGGTGATGAAGGAGATCATGACGGGGAAACTTGGTCCAGGCGCCCAGGACCCGGCCAATCGATCTGCGTTGAGACAGCCCGTAACTGGGACGGGCCAAGTTCGAGATTTGGACACAATGGACGATGATGAAGAGGCAGAAGGTGACGCCGACATGCAAACATTCATGAAACAGATGGAGGCAGAGCTTCGAGCGCATGGCGCCTTGGACCTCGGATCGTCCTCGTCCGCCGGCAAACAGAAAGCGATCAAAAATTACACCCCAAAAGTTGAGAAGCAGAATGCTGACGAAGACGAGGCCTACGAGTTGTCCTCGGACGACGACATCGACAACGAAATCGACGTCAACCTGGCCAGGAATCTATTGGAGAGTCTGAAGGCCCAGGCTGGCAAGGCCGGGCCAGGTGGCAATCTGATGGGAATGATGGGATTGCGGATGCCCAAGGATGAGCTAGATGAGGATGACGACGATGATGATCAGGCTGGACCGAGCGGAACGCGTGGCATGGCAGGCGGGATGTCGAGGATTGAAGAGCTGAAGTAGGAGACCTCCCCATGTGCCGAAAGACTTCAAAAGTCCTATTAATTCAATTAATATCCATTCCTCCCTTGCACAACCCCATACGCACCGCCACCCCGTCCAAACATCTCTCGAACATCACCCACAATATCTTCGGGACGTTCCCACGCCGCGAAATGTCCTAGCCTTTCATGATCCCTCTCAAACACGACGTCGCCGACCGTCCTCGTCCACGAGCTCCGCAGGACGTGAATATCACGTGGAAAATGGCTGATCCCGACCTTCACCCCATTGCTCTGGTATGCTCTGAGTTGGTCTCGGGACAGACGGGTTCCCCAGGAGCCCGAGCGGCCCATCTCGTAGTATATGCGGCAGGAGGATGCGGGGCCAGCGGTGCTGAAGTAGTAGATGCTCAGCCAGGTGCAGATTCCGTCGTCGGCTAAGAGTAGCAAGCTTGTCATTAGCCCATCCTATTATAATCATTGAGCCAGACAACGGGTGGTCTCGTGACGGTCCCGGTGCGATGTCAGAGGATCCGTTCGTCATGGGGATGGGGAATGCTCACTCCAAGGGTACCCATCCGTCCAGTCGTGCAGTTTCTCATAGATCCACGCCAACAAGGCCACAGGGCTATCGGCCAACGCGTAGCCTATTGTCTGTGGCTTCGTGGATTGAAGGAGGTTATAGCCGAAACCTTCTCTGTCGAACCATGCGGTGCGCGAGATACCTTGTTTCTCTCGCTGGGTGAGTCGGTGAAAGAGGGAGGAGATGAAAAGGCATGGGTGCGTGAAGAGAGAAGGTCGCGTGCCTACGTCCATGTTGAAGTGCGTGGCTCTGCAGTGTTGTGGATAGAGGGCCGAGAGGGCGCGAGCAATATGGTAACCCCAGTCGCCTATATACCCAACAGTCAATCTTGTCTGTATTTTCCAACGACCGGGTTTGTAGGCTTAGTGCCATACAGTTGAACTTACCGCCTTGAGTAACATATTGATCATACCCTAGCCTCAGCATCAGCTTATGCAACGTCTCTGCGTACTGCTCAACCGAGAATCCACGCTTCTCCGTGCCTTCTGAGAATCCAAAATTCGGCAGCGACGGCGCGACGACATGAAATGACACTCGACCCTGAGTGTGGCTGGACAGGAGATCAATGATTTTGGTGACCTCCAGGAAGTTCCCCGGCCAGCCATGGACAAAAAGCAGTGGGATCGCCCCCTTGACTGCGCTTTTCTTGTGTAGGAAATGGATCTTCAGGGACTCATAGCCTTCGCACTGGATTGGAGTGATGAAATGAGGCAGCTCGTTGAGCTTTGCCTCAGCTTTTCGCCAGCTGAACTCACGCCGCCAGAATTTTGTGAGTCGCTGGATGTCCGATAAAGGGACACCCATGTCCCATCCTGCAGAGCCAAGTTCATTGGGATATCTGGCGTTGTCAAGCTTGGAGTTGAGCTCTTGGATGCGGGAGTCGGAGATGGAGATCTGGTAAGGCTTTATCCAAGACATCTTGTCCGGGTAGTTTTGCTAACGAGACTTGCTATAACATCAGGATGATTTGGCTTGCAGCGAATTCGACAATACGCATGTCGCTTTGACGCTTTTATAGACGAATCATCGGGCCATCTCTGAGCCTTGTGATCGTCATGCCAACGGCTTCAATTCATCATACCTTACCTTCTATGTCCTTCATCCCATGCAAGAGGCTTGTATTTGGTTCCTGCATACGCACAGGTTAGTCAGAGATGTCGGGAAGGCTGCCGTCTGTAGCATTGCTTCCTGCCTCTGGGTAGATGTGGTAGCCGAGTTGTGTTCTCTGCAACCATGAGCCATCACCAGGAGAGCACCCTGAGCACCCAAGTGGAATGGATTGTCGATCACGCTTTGTCAGCTGGAAGGAGCAATAGACCGACCGCGTATAAAGATCGCCATGGGGAAGCCCCTCGCCAAGTCGGCGTAAAGAGAGAGAGCATTCTACCATGAGTGGGGCATGGCACGAGTGTTCCCCTTCTGCTTGTGCAGGTACAGTTTGTCCTGTTTCGCTTCGCTCAACAATATATACATGGCAAACTTGTCCAAAAAAGCCGCTGATCGGGTAATCGGGCAATCTAGACTCGTATCGCTCGTCATGTCCCCAGACGCCGAGCCGCTGCGACGCTGGAGTTGGCATCTATGGGATAGTCATCACCCCTTGTACCTGTTATTACAGCTCTTCGTTGCTGTTCATCATCTCTAATCATTGCGATATTTCATCGCGGGCTTAGCCCCCGCCACAAAGTCTCTCGAGTCTCTGAAGAGCCTCGACAAGATAGTAGTCGGCATACACCACTCCGACATCGAAGATCTGCTCAGGAGGTCTTTGACTCAAGTTTGGTGTGGCATGCATCAATATAGACTCGAATCCTAGGTCGTGAATCTGGAGATGTCCATTTTTCTCAGTGAACGAGGACGGTTTGGACCGTGCATATGCTAGCGTATTGTATACCAGTTCTTTAGCTCTAAGAAGGTATTTGCTGAGAGCTGACTGGTCTGGCCTTGCTGTCGAAATTAGATAAAGCATGCCACTAGCAGCAATTGTCGCGGCAGAAGTGTCTTTTACAGCAGGTTCCGGCGCATCAAAATCCCAAGGTGGGATCCCGTCCTTCGGCAAACGGCTCAAGAAATACTCGGCCATCTGAATCGATTTCTCTTGGAAGAGCGTAATTCCTGTCCACCGATAGGCAGCAGCGAAGCCATAGATACCCCATGCTTGACCGCGACTCCACGTGCTGTCGTCTGAGATACCTTGCCAGGTTGTACGCTCTAAGATCTGATCGGAGTGAGGATCGCACACAAGTAAATGCCAGACGCTTCCATCTGGTCGGATCTGCTTTTGAGCGACGTTTCGAGCATGCTTAATAGCGGCTTCGGCGAACTCTTGCTTCCCTGTTATTTTGGAGACATGGAACAAGAGTTCGAGATTCATCATGTTGTCTATGATGACCAAGAAAGTTTTGTTGGGATCTTGATATGGTCCCATGCAATCCCAGCTCCTCGTGAAGCCTGTTCGGTCGCTAAAGCGTCCCAGTAGGTTCTCTGCCGCGGCAATCAAGGTAGGTAATGCTGCTTTATTCCCCGTCAGCTCATAGTCTGCACCAAATGTGTTGTTGATCAAAAAGCCAACATCGTGACTACTCTTCTGGGCAGACACTGCAAGCGGAATCGTCCAAGTTCGTGCCAAAGTTTCCAGTTCTGTGGATGGAACCAGCAGTGGATGGTCAAGGGACCAAGAATACCACTGCCACAGGAGGCCAGCAAAGAACCCAGACGTCCATGCCTGCGGGCCTGCTAGGCGGTAGGCGCCAGTGGACGGAGGGACAATGTTTGGAAATTGGGTAATTGTTGGAATGCTACCATGACATGTGCTATATTTGATCGCCACTCCATATGTCTTTACGAAGGCATCTTCGTCCATTCTCGATGGCTTAAATTTCGCATATAACGAAGTTGACGGACGCAAAGGGCGGCGACTTTGGTTGTTGTTAATTCGGGCGGATCAAAAGAACCGCTATAGCATGCAGAATAACCTGCCGTAGCCCAAATAAACCTACCCAACTTCAGTTGATTTCGTCCTTTGTTGCCTAGCAAGATATCTGATGTTCTCTTATAGACACACAATGCCTCTGCCACGGCCTCAGCTTATTTCTCACCGCTGGCCTGGATTAGGGTTGCTCATGACGTCGAGCCAAAAGCGCTGCTCTCTACAACACGAGAACGTGGTTTGAGTTGTTTTCGTCCGCCTTTTAAGACAACCGTTAAAGCGCAAGCTATGTTTTTTCACTCAGCCTCATCCTCGTTCTTCCTTTTTCTTTAGAAAACCCGTGTGCGAGCGAAGATGTCCAGCCAAGTGTTACCCGTAATTTCAGAAAACTTGACTTCCGTTGCCGACTTTACGAAGCTGCCAGCACAGCAACTGTAAGTCTACCGCAAGGTTACCCAGAAAGTGAACGCAGAACATTGTTTAACTCCCTTTACAAGATCTCCCATGAATCGAGCAAGGAAACGCGTCCAAGCTCTCCCACAATGGAAACAGCTTGATGCCAAAATGAAATCAATGTTTGAAACAACTTCACTAGAGGTTGCACTTGCGGTGGTCACCGACCTCGATGTTTGTCACGCCGGCCGAAGCCATTCGAGACGGGCGACAACAGCTTTGAAGCCATTCATCTCATACCTCGGCGAGTACTTTCCGGCAATCGACGCCCTTGCCCAAATGAACACCACCATCCTGTCGCCAATATGGGGTTCGGTTAGAATGATGTGCATTGTTGAGTGCTCGCCTGCTACCTTCCCCTACCGAAAACTGACTCCTTAGTTGCTCCGTAAATTCGCCGACTTCTACGACGAAATTGCTGACATGATCAAGCGCATCACTGACTCCTTGCCACGTATGAGGACATATGCGGAGCTACATCCTGAATCCAAGACGTTGCAAGATGCACTCGCTAATGTCTACGCCGCTATGCTAGAATTCTTTATCACTGTTGCATATTACTTGCAAGATTATAATCCGAAAATCTCCCAGTCCTCAGCTTTGGGGAAACTCAAGGAGAAGTTTTCTAGGTCTGCTTCTCACACGTCCAAGAGTGTCAATGTGGCGTTCAATGCCGAGCTACGGTCCAGTTTGAATCGTATTATCAACAGTATTGTTTACGAGATGTCAAATCTTGAGCTTGAGGCGCGATCGAATCACGAGCTTCAGAGCGCCACCTTTCGCAACTATGCGCTGCACGAACTGGACTTAACTCACAAGGCCAATGTCTCGAGCGACTGGCACAACTTATTCGAATGGCTGAGTGCTGATGACGCGGATTATCGACTTCGCTTAAGCCGTGCTCGCGACCTTCGACATGAAGGCACCTGCAGCTGGATTGATGCTAATCCTGCTATTAGATCCTTTCTTGGACATCAGAAGTCAAGATCGGTCTGGGTCACCGGTAAATTGGGAAGTGGGAAGACCGTAATGATGGCATATCTCGTGGGCAAGATTCAAGCGTCCACACAACATAATAATTACGAAGACAGAATCGCATATTTCTTCTGCGACAATAAAGCTTCTGCAGAATCCGGCTCTACCGCTCTTGCCCTCCACCGCGCATTGATTCAACAGCTGATACACGGGCAAATCCAAAATCAGAGAGTCCTAGATATTGTCATGGGAGCGTTCAACCGCCGTTTTGCCCGACTGGCTACATTGGAAGAGCTTGAAGAGCTCCTCAGCCACCTAATATTGCACTGGACAACCACCTCAGCCTATGTCTATCTATTCGTGGATGCACTTGACGAATCACCTGAATGGCGGGAAATATTACATCAGGTTAATCGTCTTATCAGCGGGTCCTCAGGCTCAGATTACCTCAAAATATGTGTGGCCAGTCGCCCTCAGATCGAGGTTGCAAAGATTCTTTCAGGTGTCCAAAAAATTGTCATGTCTTCCGAGAACATCGATGCAGATATTGCAAAGATAGTGCCGACTTGTGTTAAACAAATCACCGAGCACCACGGCATTTCGGATACAACGACTGAGGCAGCCATCACCAAATCGCTGACTAAAGCTAATAACGGTCTGTTCATCTGGACCCGCATGATGACCGAATTCCTGTTGCAACTACCCAGCCTTTCTGATGTCAGCTCAGTTCTCGATAGCAACCCTGATGGATTAACGGAGCTGTACCTCAACATACTTTCCAATATCGCTGGGAAGCTCAAGAAGCAGCGTCGGAAATTTGAGCTGTCTCGGAAAATATTCACCTGGTTATCTTGCAGTTTGAGGCCATTGAGCGTTAATGGTTTAGAAGAGGCCGTAGCCCTTGACTCCACTGGCGCACAAAGCAACACACGCCTGTTTGAGAAGCTTGTGCCTGAAATATGTGGTCCATTCGTTGAGTTAGCACTTCTTAAGTCCAACGGTGACCCCGAGTCTCTGTGCCTGCAATTCGTTCATCTGAGTGTCAAGGAGTTTTTTCTCACCCAAGGAACATTTTGTGATAGCTCAGCAGAAGTTCCTGCCGACTGTGAGGCCTTCTTCGCCGAGGAGAAAGCAGCGCATTGTTGGGCTGCAGAACGCTGTCTCGACTATTTGTTATCTCAGGGCCGCGGTCTGAAGTTGAAGACACGCACAAACGAGGGTTGGAATCCGAATCGCTTTGGATTCTATGAATACAGCACTTTGAAATGGATATCTCATTTTGTTTCTTCTGGGCAGCTCGGAATCCCTTTGCTGGCAAAGCTGCAGGCTTTCAGGGAGTCACCACAAGCTCTCATTTGGCTGAACCACGCAAGAGCTGTGAGATCACAGAATGAGACCACCAGTGGCAATATACTTCTGTTGCAGTCATATTTAAATGGCTGGTCGGAGAACATCGCTGGAAGCAAGACCGAAAATGGTGGAGGTTCAAGCCAGCATGGCTGGCTCCGAGAATATCTGGTCAATCTCTTACAAAAGATGGCAGAGAATGCGATTTTGGACCACGGAGAACTGAGCTCGCAATACTCCAATGCAACTCACTTACTTGCTGCAGTGCTTGCGTTGCAAGGTCGAAACAATGAGGCGTCGAAGCTGTTCCACCGGTGCAGGATGATCCTCGAGCAGCTCGAACCAAGCAATGAGGAAGTTCAACTTCAGTTGTGGGAAGTCACAGCCTCTCTCATACGCATCTACCGTATCCAAGACCAACTACAGGAAGCCCTTGACCTATACAGTGACCTGAGACATCGATTTCCCGCTCCAAAACTCCACAACAATGAGGAGATTCGAATCTACGAAAATCTGGCGTTGCTACAGAGGAGCCTTGGAGCCTTGTCAGAGTCCGAGTCGACTTACAAGACGGTCTTCAACGCTTGGGCATCACTCCATGGCGGCGAAAGTACTAATACGCTCCGGGCTGTTGACGGACTCGCCGCCGTCCATGACATGCAGGGACGGTTGCACGAAGCCGAGAAATCTTACACCCGAGTGCTTGAAGCATACGGCAAGATACTAGACCCTTCCCACCCAGAATGCCTACGAACTTTACATAACCTCGGATCGGTCTATGAGTACCAATGCCGATTCGAAGAAGCAGAAACGGTTTATCGACAAGCGTGGGAGGGAAGATCTAGACTTATAGGTCCATCCAAGCCACAGACACTCACTACCATGCACAACCTTGCTCTCGTTCTGGAACAGCAGGAGCGCCTGGAAGAAGCAGAAGAAATGTGCAAGGACGTCTTGGAACACCGAACCAAAGTACTAAAAGACCCTCATTCGGATATCGGACGGGCCCAAAACAGTCTCGGTTCTGTCTACATGCGACTTGGCAGATTTGACCTCGCTCAGACCCTATTTGAAGGTGCTCTGGACACCAAGCAAAGGTCGCTACCAGGAAGTCATCCGTCGATAATGGTGACGCAGAATGCAATTGCTTGCCTCGAGATCTATCAGGGTCATTACGCAGAAGCTCTTGAACTTCTCAATCTGGTTTATGAAGCCTGGGTGCAAGTCTTTGGTGCAAATCACCTGTCCGCCTTGTCGATACAACACAACGCTGGAATTGCTTATGCAGGGCTGCGGGAATGGGAAGCGGCGGCAAAAAAATTTAGGATAGCTTGGACGGGAAGATCCGGGGCCCTGGGCCCGAACAACATCCTTACTCTCCGGTCAAAGGTCAATTTGGCTTCTGTAAACGGATGGTATTTGTCACAGTCTGATACAAATGGATCTTGCGACTCTGATCTTCAATTCCAAACAGACAAGCAAGCGGAGCAGCCTTTACTTCTGCTGGAAGAAGCTAATGATCAACACAAGGACGCGACATCGAATCACCTTATCGAGAGAACTACTCGCAACCTTGACAAGGCAATAGTGATGAACAACCTTTTGACACTATACAGGGAAGATGATGGCGCCGATAACGCATCCAAAAGGTCTCATCTCTCAAAAGAGCTGAAGCAGGTCCTCTCCGATATTGCTGGCCAAGATTGTGTGCATGACATCCTCTCGAAAAAGATTTTAGCGTTCGTTTCCAGCAATATCGAAAGAGATACAAGTGGGATAATTTTCGACAATCGGCCGGAAAGGCTACGTGATATCAGATGACCACGCATGGTCGACCTTCGCCAGTGGCCCTTCAGCAGAGTCAACTTTCAAGCCTCTCAATATCGAGCAGACTGGAGACTATTCCACTATGCTCCCTTCTGAAAGTTCACGAGAGCCCCATTCTTCCTGCTTCTATGTCAGTCAAGAACACCCGTCATGGACGAGTCCCGACCCAATGGTTGGGCAGCAAGCCGTCAGATACACTTACTTTGTCCAGAGTCCAAAATGTGTACAGGTTGATTGGTGTTCTCGCCAAATCTGTGAGGCAAGATATCCATAGCTTCCCTGGAGTGAATGACCTTCCACCAAAGTACTGCAAAGTATATGTCCTGCCAAAATGATAGGCTATCTCGGCTAGCACGAGACACGACCTGTGCAGAAATATCAAACCAGGGCTCTAGGGAGGATGTTTGCCCCACGGAAGCTGTGAGGGGCTCGAGCGAAAAACCATACCTCGTTGTTGTGGTTTCTGAGTAAAATGCCCGCAGGCAGAGGTACCACGTCCAGCACGCAACCACAGGCTGAAACAGAGCTTCCAGCATGACGAATGTGAGGTACGGGTAGCGCCTGTGATTCATCGCAACCCAAAATCAGAACTGGCACGATTCCGAAGACCAACTCAAGAAGCCGAAGGACATCAACACATGTGTGAACCGGAGTCGGCACAAGAACCCTGTGTAGTTGCAGCTTACCTCCAAATACTCGGTATACCGAATAAGCACCTGAGGTAACTCCGCCTGGAATTCCTCGTCCATCTTAGCATTTGCTTGCCGAACTTCCGCCAATCTTTGGCGACCGTCGTCTCGATCCTTGCCTCGGAGTCCATTTGAATCCTCGCACGCCAGCCGTGGGAATAGAGCCACCGCGTAATAAATGTGTCGTCGCCAGAATCCAAGGGTTGCTTTCCCCTCCAAAGGTCATGAGTGAACTGTCGAAGGAATGCTTCGTCCTTGAGAACCGAAGCACGATAGGCGGCGGTGCGGCCGGAGAGGCAGGTCACACTACCATCGAGGAATTGGGTGCCGGCTATGCTGAAGTTTCGCTGGCACAGGCGCCAGGCCGCCAGCTCCTCGGCGATGGTACAGGTGACCGAGTTGGGAGGAGACGTGGCCTGACCATAACTAGGTTCAGGTTCAAATGTGCTGTGTGCTTGGGCGTCAACTGTTGGGGGTCGGGCACGCTGTAATGTGCCCACGCCGCCCACACGAGCGTCCTCAAAGCACGCCAGCACACGGCTTAAGAAGCCATGATGGTTGACGTCGCTAGTCGGCCAAAAGACGTCGTCATCGCAGAGTACCACTATCCTGCCACTAGTTTGGGAAATGCCGTGAGCGAGCTGTTTCCTCTTACTGGCGCGCATAGTACTGAAAATATTAACCTGAGGAATGGCAACGGCCTTGACAACTTCTCCGCTTTGCTTCCCGGACTTCCCTGAAACATTTTTTAAAGCATCATCGACAAGGTCTCTGACCTGGCTAAGGTAGGCGTGGGTCGTGACAATGATGATTTCTCGTGGACCATTATCATACCACGTCAACAGCGCATCTTGAAATGTCGACGGATCGGGGTCAATCGTCGGTACAATCACAGATACATCCTGGGAGCTAGTATAAATCGGGTGACCTGACACCGGTACTGGGGTAAGATTCACTGCAGCGAGGTATTTTAATATCGCTTTCACGAAGCGGTATGCTCTAGATCCATGTCGTGAGCAGCGAGGAACAATGATTGGGGCCAGACATTTGCGAGAAGGGGAGATGAACCGACCTCAGCATCAAAATCAGGTGTACGCTTCTCATAGTTCCAGCCTGCTACAACTCTGAAGCATGGCCGCTTAAACCTACCGGGTAATTATTCCTCAGCTCCCGCTGTTCCCATGATGTTCACATTGCGAGGTGGGAAATTCGGCACAAAACTTATATGGTCCCATGCGGCTCGGCGGGAAGTCGGAGCGCGGCAAAACCGGTGTAACCTTGTCTCCCATATTCGATTGGCCAGGGATTTTGTCGTCTTATAGCACGATCTAGGAGATGCGAGGAGTCAACGGACTGCAACATCACATACTCTGACACGGCTGCTTGTTGGAGGGAGTGCGGGATCACATGCTATGCGGCAGGTCCGCCACGAAGAGGCGCAAATTCTTCTCAGCCTTGTTGAGAACCCCGAGATCATGCATACTTTGAACACAGAGGCTCTTCAAGCGTCCGTTGGCGCAGGCCTTGACTCGGAACCCCGGCCTTCTTTGTGTATGTTTACACCTGGCAGACGCCAGAATTGTCAAGGGACGATAGAGAGCGAGACAGGACAGATGAATGCTTGAATCAATGCACTGTTGAATACCTATATTACTCGCGAAACAAAAAATCCCATTGCCATATTTGGTTTGATCCTGGGGAATGAGCGAAGGCCGCTTTAACCTGAGCTTGAACTTGAGCCATTAGCTGAACACGGCTGAGGGCCCCCTGAGCACTCCCTGAGCAAACACATCGTTGGCCTAAATCCGGCTCCCGTAGCGATCGGCTACACCCGCTTCCACTAGATATGTATCTGCGCCACCTTGCTCTCAACATTATCCACCGCACAGCCGTAGATAGGTAAATCTTCACCATAACAGAACTCTCTGCCAGAGAGCATTCCACAACAATTGGCATCTCATAACCTAGATTTTGGAGTTGCGGAAGTCAGCCGAATAATGTACCGTGTGCTCCTGTTCGGACGTATACTCGGTGGATCGGGGTTATAAATTCGAAACAAGCCCCGTTATCAACATCGCATTATTCAGGATTTGGCAATTCAGCAAGTTCATGCTGGCGTCTCACGTTTTCTTTTGTCCTCTTCTTTTATCCTGTCAAGGTTACAAAGCATTTCCCCCTGAATAGCACCAAGGCTCTATGATAATCCAAAGCCCCTTTCATACGTAATAGGAACCCCTCTAATAAGTCAAACAATTAGGCAATCATTATTGCTGGGTCTTCGTTATACTCGCAGTTCCGTCTGGTACTCAATCTCAACCCTCCTAACTTCATACATCATTCTCTCCAGCCTATTCCGGAAATCAACAGACAAATGCCCCCACCGAGGCAGATCCCGCCTGAAACATGTCTTGTAATCGAGGGGTCAATCCATGAATAACCACTCGGGCTGGGTGGCCATATCTTCCGTTCCACTCCTTGTTGTTCCTTTGCCGTGTCATCCTTGTCATCTCCAGACCCGTCAGAGTTTTGATCAGAATATGCTCCAAGAACAGCATGGACTGGTTCACCAAGATACCAGTGTGTCCAATTGCTTATACCATGTTGCTTGTTTCCTTTGTTGTACCATAGCGCACTGTTGGCCCATAGGGGCTCGGTACCCCAGGCGTCCGAGTGAGCTATATGTAATGTACAAGAGCTGCGCTCTGGGGGAGGGCTTCCCGTGTGATTAAACACGTTCTGCGGTTCTTTCAGCGGTTCAGGGTGCTGCTTCTTCCATTCATCGTCGTCATCGAGAAATAATTGAATCCCAATTTCCTGCGACTGACACATCCGTGCCGCGTACCAAGTCTCAAAGGAGTAAGGTACGCCCATTAACTCGGTGGACAGCCAGTACGACTCCTTGTCACCGTGCCAGATCTTGAACGTTGACGTGTTTCGCACTTCCTTGGTATTCATCCAGCACGTAAATATCACAGCCATATATAGTCCAATTCTAGACTTATTGATACAAACGACGGCGGCATCGACTTCTTCGCTGGAATAACGTCGATTGAAGAAGGAGCTCTCATTCAAGCAGGCGGAAGGGTATCGGCCGGCTGCTTCAGCTGGCGTCCGAGCCAGTCATGTCGGTCGGGTTCCGAATTGATATTTCTATCGTGGAAGAACAGTGCTCCTGTATCCCGTAGACTCGGGTACTCATCGAACAATTTATCCGGGTTTGAGAAGAAGACAGCGTCGGCGTCCATTAGAATCGTTCGTGGATAGGGACTAGCTAGCAGCGCAAACGGTTTGATCGCGTATCCTTCCAGGTGAACGAGATGCTGATCGAAGATATTCGCAAGGTCGATAAAAATGATATCATTACCCTGTTTCATTAAGAACTCCCGAGTCTGTGGCTTGAGATCCGCATCTCCAACGTAGGCAATAGCTATTGGTAGCTGGTACCTGTGGACATTCCGAAGAAAGCCGATCAGATGTACGGCTTCATTAGCAAATGAATCCATGACGCCCACGACAATCCCCGTGCTTGGCTCGGTTGACTTCATACTGGAAAGGATTTTCGACCTCCATGATTGCGACTTCTTCCAAGGATAGTATTCCAACGTTGACGGGTCCCACCAGGGAAACAGGTCCGAAACGAAGTCGCTGACTTCGTGGACATTCAGGGAGGGATTCTCGAGATAGTGCTCCGTAGGTCGGACAGAGCAGCTACTTTTATACTCATGAGGCCATGATCCTCGATGCTTATATTACGCGCGAAGGTTTCCCCCAGAGAGTAGTGTTTCGTTAGTGTCGTGCGTTGTACCTGAGCCTGTTCCCTGGTATAAAGGTGAAAGAATGGGATATAGAGGGTCTGAAAGATGAAGGCGGCAAGGAGAGGCGGGGTTCCTCGGGAGAACAGCTCCGAGGAAAGACATAGAGTAGCATTGAGAGATGGAATTCGCACCGCAGAATGGCTATAATATGGAACTGATATACCCTTTTCATACAGAGATATGACAGAGAGAAAGGAGAACTGAAGAGTGTGAAGAAGGCAAGTACTTACAGAGGCGCCCCGGGGTTTCTGCTTTCTATTCGAAGAAGACTGCGCATAGTACTTCGTATGAGCGCAGTTTCAAGTGACAGTATCTGCACTCTAGTGGAAGTTACTTCCGCATCTTTTTTCATGGCCACCGCTAACCTCCTTCCACTGCCACCATACCACACCCTGCTCATGAGGAGGGGGTGAGTTGTGGCGCAATAGGACATTGAGCCAAAGTCGAGCTAGGATGAGCCAACCCTGTACCAGGGGGAGATCTTCTGCCTTCGTATTACAGGGAGGGAGACCCATGTTGTAGATAAGAGGGGGATTGGAAAGAGTGGGAAAGAACGTCGGGGGTACAGGGACGGTGAATCCGCCTGAAGGCCCAAAAAACAATGACAACCTTTTTAAGTATGCATTAACGGACAATCATAGTCTGGCGCTGGAGCACAAGTCATTGTCGAGCAGAGAAGAGGAGGGTCGTGGGTGAGTTAAAGGTGAGAGGTGAATTGATCCTTCGAGGTGGGTTTGGAGATGAAGGATGTCTATAAGCGGGCGCAGGTCGGCCGAGGGTCGATTTATGTCGCCTTTCCCGCCAAGCGAAGGTAAAGTTTGCCCCTAAAGCTCGCCTGGCTCAACAAGGCGAGCAGGATAATTCGACATCACTCGCTCCTCTTTTGGGACGAGGGTGACGCCGCCCTGTACCTGGCATTCACCCTGGCTTACGCGAGTTGGCTCGCTGGGTGATCAATCAACCCGGTGTCTCATTGTCTTGGTGGTAGGCACATTGGCGTGGCCCGCAGGGACTCATGCTGATTCTATGTACTGTACAGTACATAGCTTAGCCTAATTCGCGGAGATTTAGATAGTCATTGAGGCCGCCACCGTGGCTAGGAGTCGAGCAGTGAGTAAAGCGGCGATGGAGGACAAGGCTTTTTCGGGCGATACTACTGTACCTTGTACTAACAAGTACGTACCTAGCGAGCTACTTATGGACTACCAAAGTAGGGTATCTAACCGTTGCTCTTAGTGCATGTCCGCTCGGAAGACTTTCCCCGAGGTGGAGGGGCTGCTAAATGAGTGACGCCTGACTGCGGCTCACTAGGCTTCAATTTGCACCAACTCGCAGTTGCTCAACTCTCAACACGATGAGAGCTACCACCACTTTTCTGTATCGCGCAATCTTGCGTCTTTGTCCGTTGATTCTAAGCGAGTGGGGTTACTTCGCTGGAGTGTCAGTCCAGCATTCGAAGACCATTAAGCCCGGTTAGGTGATTCTCAACATACCCCACATGGACCGTCACCCCTCCGAGGCAGGTGGTTGTTGAAGTTGCACACATGTCGGCTCTCAGGGTGAGCATGGGCTCACTACACCCCCCTCGAAGTGTCCAGCAGATTACCAAAGCTGCTCAGGACTACGAATATGACGCCCAAATTCCTCTGCGATACTGGCTCCGGTCTGCTCAAGCCATGTTGAAAGAGGTCGGTGGCTCCTGTAGCACAACTGAGAGGGCAGCGCTGACCTTTTCCCACAGGCAGAGGTCTATGTCCGAGAAGGCGATGAAGAGACAACGTATCTTCTCCTCTTCCGACATGCCCACCTTATCCTTTCTCAGTTGCCGGCCCACCCGCAAGCTAGGGAGAGAGCCAACAAACTGCTGTTAAAAGAGGCGGAGAAAGAAGTCAACGAGAATTTCAAGGTCCTGGATTTGCTAAAGCCCCGAATCAATGAGCGATATGAGCGTTACGTCAAGGTGATCAAAGAGAGGGAGGCAAGGCGGAGTGCACAAGCGCAGAACCATTACGCCAGTGACCCTCCAAGTCCGCGGCCGACTCAGGTTCAAAGAGCCCAGCAACTCCAAGCACACGAAAACAAAGAGCTGGCTGTCAGACTTTTGCAGAAGGAAATCTCTAGGAGGGCTGCGAGTCGACAGGCTGCGCTGACGTCTGGGAACGAGGCAGATGATTTGTCACGGAGGCTACAGGAGATTCGAGCCCGAGTAGAAGGGAGGTCCAGCTCCTTCTCTCAGGGCTCAGTCACCCGGCCGCCGGCACCCATGGGCAGCAACGTGACATATCAGTATCCGACCATCCCTGTGCATCATATTCAGCCGATGCTGAGTTCTCCAAGACCTCACGTATTATCTACCGACGTCCAGAGAGATATTCCAGTTCCACCTCCAGCTTTACCTCCAAAATCCAGTAGCAGTGTAGGTGCGCTCCCACCTCGTCCAGAGAAAGTGACGGAGCAACCTGCGGCAAGGTCACAGACACCTGAACCAACGCATATTTTTGCTCCTGCCGCATATCTGGAAAACGGCACGCCATTACGAACTGTGTTCCTACCACCGACATTGCGGACAACCTTTCTGCGACTCGCGCACAAAAACACGTTAGCCAATCTGGAAACCTGCGGATTCCTAGGCGGCACGCTCATCGCCAACGCCTTCTTCATCAGCAGACTCATTATTCCCGCGCAAACGGCCACCTCGGATACGTGTGAGATGACAAATGAATCACAGCTCTTCGACTATGTGGATTCGGAGGACCTTATGATTCTTGGTTGGATACATACCCATCCGACCCAGACGTGTTTTATGAGTAGCCGAGACCTGCATACCCATGCGGGATACCAGATGATGCTGGCGGAGAGCGTGGCAATAGTGTGTGCTCCTAGCAAGGGAGACACGACCCACGGTGGCGACTGGGGAGTGTATCGGTTGACAGACCCTCCTGGGAAGAAGGCCATTCTCAGCTGCGAGCAGCCCGGAATCTTCCATCCGCACAGTGTCGAAAATATCTACACTGACGCGCTCCGACCGGGACACGTCGTCGAGGCTAAAGGGATGGAGTTTGAGGTGGTGGATCTTCGAGATAAGTGATGACGCCTTGAGACCTGATTGCGGGAAGCAGGCTCACGGCATTGGTCCAAAACCAATGTATTTGCCATGAGCTTTTGGACTCAAGCACTGACCAGGGGTCGCGATCAATGACTGCACGAGCATGGTGCCGAGACTGAGTTGCTCTTTTTTTGGCCTCATCTTGGTCATTACTGCGCGTTGTATGTATATTTCCAGAGACGAGTTAATGATTTATGTGGTATGGCACCCTTGAGTACGAGGTCGACGTGCGTGCGTACTTGCCTACGGGTCCTGGCTAGTAGTTTCTCGGTACTAAGTATTAGTTCTATCTAACTCCAGATATGTTCCAGAAATATCAACTCGATTTCCAGCCGTGGCGTATGGCTTGACAAGGTATCACCGGAGACTACACCCGGCCAAGTCAGATTCTGCCTTGCACATGTCCTTAATTTTTTTTTTTCCCTTTTGCAAAGAACTGTTGTGCAAGCTTCGAGCATGGGTACATATGTGAATGCACTTATCAAGCGAAATCAAGCCGCGGACAAGCCACAAAACGCCCCCGCGCCACTGCTCAGATCATGCCAGAAGTGGCGCGCACACCTTCGCCTCAGAACACCGTTGGCCCTGGTACCCAGCTGGCTGCCTCCAATCGGATAAACAACAGGACCGCGATACGACGCGGCCTCTTGCCAGCTTCCCTTGCTGCAGAAGAAATGTGAAGCAGTCGCGGCGTCTCGTCGTGCCCCTACCTACCTAGGCCCAAGCCATCAAAGTGCCATGCCGAACGCCCCTCTGCGATTTCAAACTGGGGCCTCCGTCAGCCCCAGTTGCGGGTGAGCAAATCACGGCAGACGTAGCTCGCAAGGCCACGCACACCAATGCAGGAACATGCAAGAATGCTTCCTGGTGCCTCGGCAGGAGACTAAAGCCAGTCGAGAAGTGAATAAACACTGTTCGGGTTTCTCTTCAAGGGGGCTTGCTGGGTCGAGGACGGGTAGTAAGAAGAGCAATACTGCTGGAATAACTCTTCATAATTTCTTGTATCGGATTAATTGGCCTGGATCAAGATGGAATTAAGCATCAGGACTCCAGTCCACCTGATAGAGAACTGATATGAAGATTCGAAGTTGCTGATGCTAGGAAAGTCAGATAACGTGGGCGAAAGTGGCTGTCAAGTGCCTCGAAGTGGATTGGACAGGAGGCCGATGGTACCTGGCTAAGCTGTGCAGCACCCCCGTCTAAAGGGGCTATCAATGGGTTCGGGGGAGTCCCCATGCCTAAACCAAGCCCAAACCATACCTAAACCGTGGCTAGGCGTTTGACAGCCAATTTCCGAGGGGAGCCATTTTTTGCTGCCGCTGTTTCTTCCCTTCGGCAAGCACCGTGTCTGCCCAAGCTTGTCCCAATGCACCCCTGCCAATGCCCTTGCGTGCTACTGCAGGTCCCTTTGCCATCTTGCTCAATATTGCCTAGAGAACCAATTGAAACATTAACCCCTGCTCCCCTAGTCACGACCTGGTGCCACTCAGCGAGCCGGCATCTCCTCTTACCCTGGTCGTGCAGTCGTGGTGGTTCCTGTGCCTCGTAAGGCACCCGCGTTTGTCAGTCGCTGGCTGGTGCTCCTTCGACCTCGTTTCCCCTTCTTCCAAGTCTTGTGACTCTTCCTCTCTCTGCACCTGCACCTGCGCAGAAATCAAGCCATCACATTCCTTTGGACCATCACAACAACCTCACCACATCGCCATCGAGGCAGAGTGCCGCAGCGTATTCTATACCCGTCTACACATCCGCCAAGTCTCGTCTGAGACTCCTTACACTCGCTCAGCTTCAATTACTCCTTTGATCGATTCTCAGGGGCCCTCTGTGTATCAAGTCTGAAACGCAACTTGCATTCCCTCTCAACATCCCCTTTGCCTCCTCGAACCGACCAGAATACGGAGCTCCCTACAGAACCGTAAACACCTCGATACCGCTCCGTCCTTTGATGTATAATCGGGGACCCCTAGGTGCTGAAGGTTAACAAAAGAGCAAGGGAGA
Source organism: Cladophialophora bantiana CBS 173.52 (assembly GCF_000835475.1). Taxonomy (NCBI): domain Eukaryota; kingdom Fungi; phylum Ascomycota; class Eurotiomycetes; order Chaetothyriales; family Herpotrichiellaceae; genus Cladophialophora; species Cladophialophora bantiana. The sequence goes on from NW_015971590.1 coordinate 48,134, forward strand.
AAAGATAGCAGTGCGGGTCACTGCTGTGAAGGAGAACAAAGAAATTCGTGTCAACTGCGCCTTTTCAATTGCCTGGGTCCTTCACCTGGTTTTGAATGGTTACACGACGAGTCACCACCTGACCGATATTTGAACAACTTCGAACTCACCGCCAACAACCGCGAATCTCTCGTTCTACGCGTGCCAGTCGAGTCGAAGGGCCACAATACCCTGATTCTTTCGACACATCGTCCGACCTCAAGCCGCGTCTTTCTTCGGATTCGGCCTCACCAACTTTGTATATCGCGTTGAGGCAGAAGATCGCGTGAACTATGGCGCGATCACTTCTACATACCGTTGCTCTGACCTCGGCTCTTGCTCTCTTCACGACACCAGTGTCGGCTCAGTCAGAATCCTCAACCGCTACTTCCACAAATGCCCCCAAAGCGATCACAACACTAGGCTGCTACGACCATCCAGACCCCTTGACCTCGCAGGGAGACTACACTTTCCAAACTTCGGGATACTGCCAAGGAGTATGCGTGCAGTTGAACAAGCCTGTCATGGCTATAACTGGAGGATCAACTTGTTATTGCGGTGACGAACTACCAGCTTTGGATACTGAAGTGAACCCAGACAGTTGCAACACGCCATGCAATGGCTTCGATCAGCAGACTTGTGGTGGCATCGGCTTCTGGCAAGTATATCTTACTGGATTGAATGGAGACGTTGAAACTGCCCCGAACAGTACCAGCAGTTCGAGCAGCTCCTCCCCTACACAGTCTAACGGCTCGAGCACAACCCAACCTGCAGTCATCACCAAACCTGGCGAGACGGTGGTGGTGACTGCTTCCGCTTCCCCTTCTTCTGAAAAATCATCCGGCGGGACTAGCAAGGTTGGCATTGCTGTTGGGGTTGTCGTTGGGGTTGTCGGCCTCGCTGGCATTATTGGAGGCGTTCTGTTGTTCTTGAGACACAAGAGGAATCGTGAGATTGAAGAAGAACACCGTCGTAACGCGGCAGTGAACTCATTTGTCGGATCTGCAAAATCAGACAAGTCATCAACAGACCAGCGGCTTGATCCCTCAATCTACTCACACCGCCGACAGAGCATTGGCAGCATCGCAGATGAGCGAGATTTCTCCAGGAGGATATTGCAGGTATGTTGACTTGACCCTAGCGACGGCGTATCAAAACCACTAATACACCCCTAGGTACGAAATCCGGATCGAGAGTCAAAGCAATCCACTATGGCGTAGTGACAAGTGACCATCAACTTTACTCCGCCGCCGATACGAGGCAGTGCGGACATTACACCACAGCATGGAGACGACAACGCACTCATCTGGAGACGGCACAGTCTGCTATGAGTCCTTTCCCTTACCTTGAGATGGCTGAAAATCCGACACTATCCACATCACTCGACCACTCGCACACTGATGAATGAACACTACGATCCAGACACAATCCTCTCGACCTCAACCTCGCTTTCCACATTTCAGCAATACAATTGAAATGATGAACGATCCTTATTCAACAGCACCTTCCAGTCCCTTACTCTCATTTGCTGTTTGTTCTAGATTTTCGACCCAGTTTCAGGTGGTCGATGGCATAGCTTCGGCGTCGGTGGTTTGTTCGAGTATTACCACAGGATTTTCCTTCTCCTGGGGATGGTTGACAAGGCTGGAGGAGAAGGGCAAGATTCAGGACCGAGAAGGTGGCTTCTCAAGACTTGCATACCCATGCTTACATTACTATTGAGGGTGTTGTGAAGCAGTGGTTTTAGACACCGTCACGCGAGAGAAAATGGGTACCAATGAAAACCCACTTACTAATATTAGCACGAGCAAGAACGAAGCACACACAGGGTTCTTGTCTCAAAAATATCATATCGCGAGGGTAATGTCTGATAGGAAGCAAGCATCGGGGGGAATGGACGATGAGATATCCTAACTCGGGATGTCTCGTGGGAATGAACGGGGAGGATGGGATGGGTCCAACCAACAAACAAATGGAAGCTGATCGCATCGTGTCACGAAGTCATGGCATGGCTTGGAGCGGGCTGTGTGTAAGTGTAGATAGAGATTTCCTGCCTGTTTTGTACCACCATCACAACCTGTTCATTTCCTATTACCTACCTAGCTACCCCATCCACCGTCAATAAATACGGAGTATACGATACTGCTGTACCTTTAGCTCTGAGCATATTCCGTCTCAACACGCATCCCTTGTGATAATCTGCCCTGTTACCCTTTGCTCGCGCCTTTGATCTCCTGTCATCGAATATGTATGTAGCAGCAGCAGGCTTGGCATTTATATACCGAGTGCGTGTCCTGGTTTTTTTTTTTTGGTTTTTTTTTTTACCTTCTTTTTCACCCTGTGTTCAAGCAAGGTCAGGCGTGATCTCATTGCTCTCTCCCATCTTCCCTTTCTCCCTTGTGGCTACTGATTGACTGACTGTTCTCTCGCACACGGGTCTCATGAAGAATCAAGTGCCCTGCTTGAAAAGCTCCGCGTTGTTTTAATCGCATATAGTTGGTCAGGTGGTCCGACGGGACATTGGTTCATTGCTCGTCGTTCCTTCAGAGCTGCTTTCGTTTCCAGCCTATTGTCGTTTTCGACTTACTCGTGGTAACTGCTGTGTGATCTCGTTTCGTCATGATACAATCTAATCCCCGCTCTAGTAACTCCTCATTTCCTTTCCCTTCCTGTCTGGGCTCCCCTCCATTGTCCCGCCTTAACTGACGCCAGCTACACCGCCGGCGGAAGTGTTGGTCACACCCACGGCTTTCAAGATATCGCCCACACTCCAACCAGGTCCACCCGGGACGATCTCTCGCCATGTCTCATCTGGTACATTGTCCTCGGCTGGTAACAGTGACCAATTCGGACTGGGTTGGTCGGGAGAGAGCCACTTGAAGTCGTCAATCTGGTTCCATTGGTTGGGCACAGCAGAGGGATCTTCTTGCGAGGAGGAAATAAGGTCACTCTGTTTCCACTCAGTTAGCATCAAACGCTGAAAGGAATGGAGGAGGGTTCAAATCGAGGTTTGGATGACCGAGCAACATACGTGGAATTTAGGCAATACAGTGAACCTTATCCCCTCACAATCCTCGATGATCGGTCGGCTTGTACAGTGCAAATAGACATCAACGTTCTGACACTCGTGCATACGAAATTGGCGGCATTTGATCACAAGTACGCTGCTTTTGACGCCTGTGATGTGCGCAGGACCGGAGACTGAACCACAGAGTACAAGGGAGGAGGAAACAGAGGTGATGGTTATACTCGCAAAGGGTGCCGTAGCGGTCGTGGGTACGGATAAATCGACGACACACCCACTGAGCCTTGAGAGTGAGCAAGGTGTTCGCGTGTTTGGTGCCGAGGAGGGCAGGATGATGTGTGTGTTAGATTGATTTGAGATGGAGGTCGAGGTTGCTGTTGTGCATAAGGATGGGCGGTCGGTTTCTTGGAGAGGGTCCGCGGGCGGTGGTTGCGATTTCGTTTCTGTGTTGACCGTTGCGGTCGATTTGACTTCTTTTCTAGGTTCCTCTTTTTCCTCTGAGATTGAGTCCTGTTCATCTTGTGCTCGCTCGTTGGCAGGGGTGTTGATGTAGCTGGGGGTATTGACAAACGAGGCATTGGGGGAAGGGGACAGGTAGCCTGGGACAGCTCGACGTTTCTCCGCTGCCAACTCTGCCGCATCACTAAGGGACAGAGCAGAGGGAGATTTTGATTTGAAAGAGAACTTGGGTTTAGGAGCGTGGGATCTGCGCGTTTCTTCCAATTTCTCTTGCAGGGCCTTAATGGCCTCACCGTATGTTCTCTGATCGTAGGGCGGGATGTATGCTGAAGCGTCCTTGACTTCACCGGATAGTCGCGTGATGCCAGCAAGGCAATGGTCCATAGCATCAGAGCGTTCGCCGCCTATGAGGGCAGTTTCTGCAAGATGGTCCATTTCATCTTGGAGAGCTGTCGCACAGTTCCTTTCGTCAGCCACGGTCTCTTTGGCAGCGTAGAGGGCGCGGTGTACCGGTTATTTCATGCTGGAAGTAGTTGAAGAAACGCTGTTGATGGGAGGGCTCGGCGAGGCGCTCGGCGACCATATGAGCCTGTTGCTGAGGCTCCATAGCGGTAGTTGAAGTCAATGCCAGAAGGATTGAGTATGGGAATCAACAGCGCTGTATTGTATGATTCAGTTGAGGATCTGGAGATCTGCCAAATAGGCTTTAATATAAGCCTGTCGCGTGGGCAAAAGCAAGTAGAAGACAAGGCACTGAGCAGACTGGGGTCGAGATAGCGTGGTGTTGTCCTGACTCATGACGAAACTCTTTGAACTCAGCGGTGCGGGGGAGTCGTGATTGGGCTCGAGGGGCACCTAAGGGCGCAGGAGGGGGGTCACTAGGGGCCAACTGGGGCGCACCCTGGGAGCCAAGTTACAAGTGCCAGGTGGATGCAGTCACCCAGTCGGACACTGATTGGGCGCTTCCCCGGGCTACAGAACCCGAGTTTGCTAGGGCTTGCAGGCCCAAAAGGTTGCAACCCTGTCGCCAATAACATTCTAGGGACCCCCATTTCCGCTTCTGTGAAACCCAATCTCCTCCATCTGCGTCTCTTGCCATCTTCGATGCTCGCATAGATGATACTGTTTCTGATCCTCCATTCCATCCTTTTCCTCGTTTCTGACCACTGTGGTCCGACTCCCACTCGCTTCTTTCCTGCGTATGATCCTACCCTCTTTTACACGTCACGCCTCAACAGTTGCCAAGAAGACTTTAAGTCGCGGCTCTGGTCGTTATGAGATAACCAGCCAACGGCTGTGTGGTGAGTTGTTAAGCGATTGAGGTCTGCACTCTTTTCGTCTTTGCTGATGCCCGGCAGACGATATCCTCGTCCGCCTTCGTACCGGTCTCCCTGCTCCAAACACTTGCGACATCATCGATATAAACCCCGGGCGAGGACTTTGGTCCCAAAGTCTCCATCGTCTCCTTCAGCCTCGACGACATGTCCTTGTCGAATCTGATCTGGACAGATATGCGGAGCATCTCCAACCCTTGTTGAAGAGCCACGGCTCAAGATATCGGCACGCCACCATCCTCGAAGATGTATTTGATCCTGAGAAACGACTGTTGACTCGATATGACACGGAAAAAGCTGGTCCTGTGGGAAAGCTCCCTGAATACAATGGATCCCTGTTGATGACGGTCAACCTCTCTGGTGCAAAAATCAGCATCGGCGGATATATGGGGTCCCTCAGCAGAAAATTCTTCGACGAGCTCTACCTGTCGCTTTTGTCAGGTCCAAGCGCTGGTTTCTTTCGTTATGGTCTGATCCGCGTTTTGGCATGGATTCCTGATCATGAAAAGAACTCTTATATCCCGCGAACCGTTCACGCACGTCATAAGCAGACCGTCATGCTTGAGGCAACCACGGACATTGCCGAGGTCGCTGGGGCACCAGCGGAGACCAAATCGACAAGATATAGGAAATGGACCGACCTCGAATTGGAAGAATTTGCAATCATCGATGCTAGAGCCAAAAAGATTTCAGGATATGAGATACCCAAATTGAGACTCGACACACCAGCACCACGCGAGCTGCTCAGTATCGAGCCTACGCCTCGAAATCTGCGAAAGGCACACTTTACCTCGGACGCAGAGTGGGTGCCAAGACTCCTGCAGTTAGACAGCCATATAAGAAAGAAGTATCCCCATTGGTATCGGCGCTATGCTTCAGGGCAATCCATTCGCAAACTTGGCCTCAAAACACCGCTTCAGAAGGAATGGGGGGAGCTGTTAAGGCGGGCAAACACCACACACAAGACTCACATGAAAGCAGTTGAACTGGTCAACCAAGAAAGACAACTGATATCAGAATGGAAGCTCGAGATACGCCAGGCGAAGAATAACTCGCTGAATCCCGACACTGAACGATCACTTCGAAATCGCGCCGAAGCTATTAAAGAAAATCTCAAGACCTTGAATCGAACAAACAGAATCTTCGCAGAAAAGGCCATCGACGACTGCCGAGCTTGGGACCTGTCACCGCCAATTCTGGCCTGGAATCGACGGGAGACTCACCCTTTGATCGTGCACGATGACGAATTTGATGCTCCTAGTCGGAATAATCGGCATATGACCCTTCTGGATGTGATTCCGCGAGCTGATTTGATTTCCAGAATCGACACATACGATAAGATGGTATGCTTCCGCTTCGTTGTAGCCAGTCTCTCGCTATATTTTTCCAAGAGCGTGGCTGAAGCGCTGAAGTCGCTGGTCCATGAGGGGTTGGATGACTTCGTCAAGACTATCCCGGGGATTCATGATCCCACCAAGGGAGGTTGGTATGATTTGACTACGTTAAGAGTGAGAGTTTTGCCAACCGATATGTTTGTGGAGATCGGGTTGGCATATGAAAGGTGGCCATTTCGCATGACTACCGAAGCTATTCTCATGGCAACTGCAGATCCAACGGCCGGATATAGTGGCCAGGAGGATGATTTGAAATGATCCATCAATTGGTGGCTGTATTAAACATATTGTATAGTATTTGCGAGGATACTGTCGATTTAGGCGATGAACAATGGTTCACAGAGGGGCATTGGCTCCCTTCCATGTCTGAAGAGAGTGATGGTCTCATCCAAATAGCTGGGCCAACACATCACTTGTGCTCATAACCTTTGCGAACTCGCCCTCGAGGCTAGCAAGATGGACCTTCTGCACCGTCTCGGCATCGAAACCACCTTTGCTAAAGCACGCAGTAGCATCGCTTACGATGACGATCTTGCCTTGTTTACCTTCCTTCTGTGGCCCTTGTCCTTTGACAACACCCAGATCCTTGGCCCAGCGCACGCTGGTCGACACGCAGTGGTCCGTCGCGATCCCCACGACGACCAACTGCGCGATGTGGCTGCGTTCCAGGATCGGCTGCAGGGCCACGTTGCCAAAGGCCGTGTTTGTGGATTTTGAGAGCACGTGCTCAATCTGACCAGAGGACGACGGCGACACCGGTGCCGCGCACGGCATGAACAATATCCCGTCCTTCTGTGTCGTTCCGGACGCGTGTAGTGGAGACAGTGGGTTTGTGGATGAGTGGTATACATGCACGATTTCTATCGGGAAGGGGCCTCTTGATGATTCGTCGGCCTCGTTGCTGGGGGTGTCACCATTAGCGGCGGTGTCTTGAGAAGAAGTCGGCTTGGAATCTCGACTTTCGCTGGTGCCCGTGCTTGTCTTGTTATACTCTCTGCATGCGGCCAGGAGAGAAATGATATTTTCCTCGAAATCGGGAGTCGACCGCTCGGTCCCGAAGTAGCCGTTGCTGGTGTTCAGGCCGCGCTGGATGTCAATTAGGAGGAGCGCGGTGCGGGTTCCCGACGCTGGTGAGAGGTAGGCTCCAAGTGGGTTTGCGTTTGTTGATGGAAGGGACATTTTCCCCCCAGAGTCATGCGAGATATCTGATGATGGTAGTTGTGATGGTACTGAGGATGCCAATGTCTCTGGCTTGAAGTGAGTTCAAGAGACGTCCTCAAACGCAAACAGATCCACGGATCCAGATCTTCTTATATACCTCGACGACAGTTCATTCATCTCTTTAATACTGCGAAGCAGGCGCAAGTTTCGACCACCTCATTGGCGCAAAACAAAAGGGTTACATACATACCAGATACTAAACTGCGGATTTGCAAATATGGCGTCTGCCTAGAAGAGAAACCCGCGCGGGGCCAATGAGAGGCGCAGGGTGTGCTTGTACGAGTACGGTTGTAGCAAGGCGTAAAGACATTAGGGAGCCATGTATAGTGTGGTGTATTGTATTGTGGTGTAGTGGTGTTGTATCAGACAAGCAGATCAAAGGTAATAATCAGGGTACCTCGCTCCGTAGACAGGCAAGCTCGCTGGGAGGCGGAAGGAACGTGCGAAGATGGAAAGATACCCGAGAGAGTATCACGTGCGACACGTGATATCAACCCCCCACCTTCCCCTCGTGACTTAACGGAGCACTTGTACACCGTTCTCCGTCCGTCACAGAAATCATTGCTAACGTTTCGAGGTTTTCAATCATCATCACAGAGCAGCGCTCAGAGAGAAGAAGCTCTCCTGCCCATCGAAAACGTAGGTTTCAACCTCGTCCCCCAGCTCCAACTCATCCTCAAGGTCCACCTCCACAACATCGTCAGTTTGACCCCGAAAGGTCAAGTAACTCTTCCACTTGCTCGGTCCGAGTGTTGGATCGTCCATTTTGCTGCTCGAATACCACTTGAAGCGCAGCTTGCGGTACTGAACTGCACAGATCTGCTCCCCGGCAGCCACGAATCGTTTTTGCTGTCCTTGTTGCTGCTGACGATGTCCTCCGACAGACGGGTCGATCATGTCGCCTAGCGGTATCACCACGCCTGCTGCGGCCAGTGCTTCTGCTATGGGTAGACTGATGTGGGCCGTCATCTTCGCGTCTAAACTGCCACCCTCAACCACTTGCGCGTCGAACATGGTGTGGTACCCGACCACTAGATAGACGTCATCGCCTTGATTGTTTGCCTGTTCGATCCATTTGCGGGTCGCTTCATTCTCAAGAGCCTGGTTGAACCACTTCCCAGAATTACTGATTTGATGTGTAACAACACGGTCCGCCGTGATGGACGTCAATGTCTTCTTCTGCTTCGAGCGGGAGATCGAAACCAGACGCGTCAAGGTGCTGCTAAATCCCTTTTCCAATGACTTGGAATCATGACCGATGAAATCCGAGTGTGACTTGACAACCACCTCGATATCCATGGGCGAAATCGGGTCAAGAAAGTCCGACTGTGGATCAGCAACGTTTAAAACAATCCTGCCAAGCTTGATAGCCTCAACAGGGAGAAAAGTTTGTGGGATCAAAACACTCTGATGCATTGTGATCGGGTTGAGTGAGAGAGAACTGCTTGTGGCTTAGAGATATCTTCGTAGGAGCCTGGAATATCGATCATCGTGTGAGATGAGCAGGATGATAAGAGTCGAGATCCAGGTATGAGTCGTTGTGACCCAGTTCGAAGCTATGGAACAATGGCGACTCAGCTGCTGCGCCCAGGAACCGCTCAAGAAAACCAAGACCGGACTTGAACAAGGTCTAGATTCAGCATTTGTGCTCGCTGCTAGCTATTTGCGGAAGCGGGATCTCGCCCAGGCGGGAGGGAGGGCAACGGACATGATTATTGGCGACCTGGTTCTTGATGATTCGAGCCAAGGATGCTCAAAACTCTATCACGAACACGCACAGAGTCTCGTCTCACGACTTTGCCGGTGTCTGCCGCTGTCCATACAAGTATGGGTAACTCCACGAGGTCGCGGGAGTGGAACCTTCTACCAACAGGCCCGATGTCAAGTAAAGTCCAGACCTGCAGAAGTTCGAGTTCTCTAATCAGCAATCTTCAGTCAGAGACGGCGCCGGAAACCTTCAAGAATTCAAGTGGCCTGTACAAAGCTTGCCAGGTAAAAGCACATGGATAGTAAAGCAGATGAGGCTGTGAGCCTTGCGCTCGCGCACCCTAATCCGTTTGACCGCCCAAAAGTTTTGACAAGTCTAAGTGTCGAGCTTGCGAATCGATTTGAGCTCACAGGACAGTTGGAAGACCTGAATGGCTCCATCAAGGCTTCCAAGGAAGCAATTTGTCTAGGCCAGGCAGAAGACTCCCAGCAAGCAATCTGGTTCACCAATCTGAGTGTCAACCTAGGAAGGCGATATGATCGCTTAGGACAACAGGAAGATCTAGAGGAAGCGGTCAAAGCCGCTGAGGAAGCTGTGAGACTCAGTCCCACCGAACATCCAAGCCGGCTGTTCTGCCTTTACAATCTCAGCAACAATTATGGAAGACGTTATAGTTCTTGTGGGCGAATGGAGGATTTGAAAAATGCAATCTATAGGGCAGAGGAAGCAGTACAGATCGTGGCACCCGACGATCCAATGTTGGCCTTGGTTATAAATCACCTAGGGCGTGTGCTTCATGTTCGATACGAGCGAACAGGGGAGCTGGAAGACCTTCAAATGGCCATCCGACACGCAGAGAAAGCGGTGCAGCTTCTTCCCAGCGATCATACGCATCTACCTCAGTGCTTATCTGAACTAAGCGGAAACCTTGGCCTGCGATACCAGCGGACTGGAGCTCTGGAAGATCTAGATCAGGCAATCCTCAGAGTAAAACAGGCCCTGCAGCTCACACTTGACAAGGATCCGCAGCAAGCACAGCAAGCTCGATATTTGAACAGCCTAGGCAACCTGCTAGAAAGCAAATACGAGCGTACCGGCCAGTTGCAAGACTTGGAAGCCGCTATTAACAAAGCAGAAATGGCATCAAAGCTGCTACCGAAAGGCCATCCGTTCCGGGCCTTGTACCTCAGCAACTTAAGCAACAAATTCGCCATGCGATATGAGCGAACTGACCGACTGGAAGACCTAGAAGAAGCTATTTCTAATGCCCGAGAAGCGGTGCAACTGCCTCGAATTGATGAACACGGCCTCGCAACATCGCTTAGCAACCTAGGCGTGCAGCTTCGATGGCGGTACGAGCGCATCGGCAACATGGAAGACTTGGAAGATGCGGTAGCGAAAGCACGAGAAGCAGTACACTCGACTCCACCTGGTCATTCTGATCGGGCTCCGATGATGAGCAACCTAGGCTTGGTGCTTCAACGACGGTATATGAGCACCGGGCAGATGTCAGATCTCATAGAAGCCATTGACATCGAGCAAATCGCCGTGCTTCTTACTCCATCCGATCATGCCAGCCTTGCAGGCAGGCTCATCAACCTGAGTACGAAGTTTCAGATGCTGTTTGATCGAACTAAGCAAACAGAATACCTTGATGAGGCTATCAAAAAGGCAGAACGAGGAGTACAAGCAACACCGTCAGATCATCCAGACCTGGCCATGTACCTGAACATACTAGGCCGCCAGCAATACAAGTCACCGAACCCATTGCACCATACAAGGGCGCTCGACTCATTCCTCCGGTCCTGGAGTTGTGTCAATGGTATCCCTTCAAAACGGCTCCCCTCTGCAGTAGCCGCAATCAATCTACTTCAGGACCAGCGAGATTGGAGCCGAGCTAGTGAGATAGCGAATGATGCTATCAGGGTTTTGCCCATCGTCAACAATCGGTCTCTGGCTCGAGACGATCAACAGCACGCATTATCTATGTTTGCCGGGCTCGCCGCGACAGCCTGTTCTTTATCTGTGCAAGCAGGGCGAGATGTGAGTGAGGCGCTAGAAATCCTGGAGCTCGGACGTGGCGCGATCTTGGGACTTTTGATCGACGATCGTCGTGATATCTCGCAACTTTTACTGTCATGTCCAGAAGAAGCGAAACTTTATGAAAGTTTGCGGGCAGAGGTCAATGTGCCGGCGGGAGATCCACTTGATGCTGGAAGACAGCAGCAGAAAGCCAAATCTCGACAGGACGCTGTGGTGAATCTGGAGAAGTGTATCCATCGCATTAGGGCTATTCCCGGTCACGAAAGGTTCTTGCGAGGCGCTACTGCACAGGAATTGCAACAGCAGGCCAAAACTGGGCCTATTACGATAGTCAACGTCACGCAGCTACGTGCTGATGCTATACTCGTTTCCCAGTCAGGCATCAACCTGGTACCTTTGCCAGACTTTTCGTTCCAGAGTATTCAAGGTTGGATTGACCTGGGTCTTACTAACTTCACTCGAAGTGACTATGGAAAGAAGAACAAACTTTATCGGGCATTCCTGGCGTGGATCTGGAAGGCATGTGTCCAAGTGGTGCTGGAAAAGCTGACGGACGAGCCACAGACCGGGGTGTCCAAAAGCCGTTGTCGTCGCATATGGTGGATTGGCACAGGCGCCGCTTGTACGATTCCTTTTCATGCCGCTGGAGATCATTCCCCCGGCTCTGCACAAAATACGTTCAGCCATGCGATTTCTTCCTACACGCCAACAATCAAGGCGCTCGATTTTGCTCGAGAACGAATTGCAACAACCCGTGTGGCTGACATGACTGTTGCTGCTGCTACTGTCAACAAGAAAGCCCTCGCTATAGTGTTGATGCCGGAAACTCCAGGAGAAGCCGATCTACCGTACGTCACTGGCGAAGCAAGCAACATCCACGCATCAGCCGCATCTGCTTTCAGTATACAGGAGCTCCGTTGCCCCGATGCCGACGAGGTGCGTGAGCGGCTGCAAGAGTGTCACATCTTCCATTACGCTGGACACGGCCAGTCCAACCCTAGGGACCCCTCGGACGGGTGCTTGGTGTTGCAGAAACGAGCGCAGCCACTCGGCAAGCCGATCCAGGATCGTCTTACGGTTCGACAAATTTCAGATATGTATCTGCCCCATGCCCATCTCGCCTATCTCTCTGCTTGCTCGACCGCGGAGAACAGCGCGACGGGACTGTTGGACGAAGTCATCCACCTGGTAAGCGGCTTTCAAGTGGCCGGGTTTGGACATGTGATTGGGTCCATGTGGCCGTCGGCGGACGGCGTATGCGCAGAGGTGGCGCGAGATTTTTACGCGAAGCTTTCCCAGGAAGACAAACTGTTGAGCAGAGATGGAAGTATACCAGCGGCGTTGCAGGCGGCTGTGATCAAGGCGAGGGAGAGATACAGTGGGCAGCCTTTGCTTTGGGCCCAGTATGTTCATTTCGGAGCTTGAGAGCCGGGCTAGACAACAGGCTTTTGTGCAAGAAGTCCAATGTGATTTACTATTCAGCGCCTCCTTAATATATAATATATATACCATCTTACATTACGCCCTAGCACCATTGTTTAGATATAACAGATCCCGTCCGAATCGAGAGAAGAGGAGAATCCCCAGTCAGAACGCATATGCTCAATGGCCTACGCTGAAGCAATTGCAAGCCTGCATAATACCGTGGGAGAGGATTGGATTAGTCCTTCCAGGTTTCGGTGGGAAGGTATATCTCCTCAAGGTTCTCATCATTCACTAAAACTATACCATAGCAAAGCCTACCATTCTTGGCGAACAAGTCTTTCATTCGCCGGTAACCCAGGTATGTGCCTTGCGAGGTACATATGACACAAACATATATATGATGGGAGCGACCGACCCAACGTTGGGCGCTGCGACAAACAATCTGCGACTAAGGATGCGAGCTATGTACAGCTCAGTGTCCTGCCCAGGGGTTTTGGGTTCTGACAAGAACAACCAGCTCAACGTTGTTCTCCCCCGCAACGACCAGTCGCTGAATATCGCAGAAATAAATCTTCTGGGTCGGACAAGTAGCTGTCAGCTCAGCCGGCAAATTGTGCCTGAAAGCTTTGCGATCCAGCTTTCCCCCCCGATTCGAGCACAGCGCTTCTTTCTGTGCGGGACGCAGTATACCGGCCAGCTCTCGTATATGAAGGAGTGGTGCAGATTTGGGCCAGCCGAGAGAGCTCAACCGGTAGATAGGTATGTAGTATTGTAAAGCACCCGTCGCCATTCTTGGAGCTGCATGGACGTTAGACGGGAATCTTCCAAATGGCGGGAAGTGATTTGAAAGAGTCTCACACTGCAAATGGTGGGATTGGCATGCCACTGACAACAGCGAGCTATGTGAAGTGACACACTATTCTCGGAATACCTGTTACCTCTTGCAGTCAATACAATGCTCGTGAAACCTCGTCCAGAAAGGGACATCGCGGCAGTTAACAAGAAAGCGCAGGACGGCGAATGGAAAAAGAAAAGGTCCATCAGAACATCCTCCTCGGCCTTTAGCCGCGGTGTTTTGGAAACAAACTCGAACACAATGGGGCTCAAAGGAGGAAGTGAGAGATGGGCATTTCTTCTTTCCGCCTCGACACAAAATGCATCAAATACCGCCAAAGACTATAAATATAACAAAAGCACGAACGTTCAGGACTGGGCCAATGTACAGTTTTCACAACATTTTGCTCTGGCTCCAGATTCGACAGCTCAGACAACGCCGCTGGCTCCCCACCTGTAGAAAATGGCGGTGCACCACCACGACTCGTGAGTGGCTGACGTGAGGTCTGCCTTGTCCACAAGGCCCTGGAAAGAGACCAATCGGCAGGCTTGGACTTGGTATATGGCTTTTATAGATGAATTGGGTGAATCAAACCACAGGTATGCACAGCATGGGCGGGCACGTATATAAACAGAGCGAAACACACGCAGGACTCACCTTCGATGGTAGCAGGCAAGCAATCCGTTCCTTCTGGTCCCAGCACTCGTTCCGAAACTGTAAAAAAAGCCCCTCGTTTTGTTGGAAGATCCTGCCATCATGCCAACCTTCAAGAATCTGCTTCCATCTCTTCTCCTTCTCCCATCGTTGGGTCTCGCGTCTCCCTTCCCGAATCCAGCCGCTACTCCCCAGTTCTCGGACGACACGGATCAAATCACCTGCTTCGAGCCTGGAAGCGGACTCGTGACCACTCAACAGGCCAACGATCTCGTTAACGAGTTCGATCGCCTTATCTGCCAATCGAATCCGAGCGCACCCATATCGCTTAACCCATTAGAGGGTGTCTCGGTGGATGACCCGTCGGGAACAATCATCTTCCAAAATACCTTGAATATGGTGGCAACTCCGCCGAGCTGTGGAGAGGTGGTGAACGATTTTCAGAAGCTGTTGGCTCAGTGCTTCACTGGGCAGGGTAGCTATGGTGGCGTATTGATCGAGACTGCTGGTGGTGGGAGGACCTCGTATGTCATCAAGTCGCCATGAACCCAAAGAAGACGAAATGTTTGAGAAGTGAGCAAGCGCACGCGGAAGGGGACAAGGCTAGATAGATGATGAACAGCCAAGGCCACGGTCGGGAGAGGTCAGATTCATTTTGAGCCATCCGAGTACTGAGATGAACCATCGTCAGAGCATGGATAATATGACTTCTCAAAATGCCCTGAATGATTTATCTGCAGAATGAAGGTTGCGAAAGGGGCATATCGTTCACTTGCAGTAATATTGAAGGCCAAGAATGTCGGGGCCATAGTCGGCGATTAATGAATCAGGCGACGACAAGACGGTGTCCGCGCGTCCTTTCTTAAAACTTGGATGTCGTCTTAATCTTGGCGAGATGCAGATATGCCTCGTGGCTCCATGTAGCAGGAGGAAAATGCATCAGCCTCGTGGAAAAAGACATCTGGTGGATGGTGAAGGTGAGATATAGTGAGCGAAGGGCTTATGGCCAAGTGCCCGCCCGCCCAGCCTATTGCTGTTACTCCGCATTCATCAGGAAATGGAGTGATGCCTGCCCTATGCGGCCGGAGCTGGCGACAAGGCCGACCCCTGGAGCAAACAAGGCTTTGTCTTTCAGAAAATGCACCATCGTCGCGAGGTTTTGACGAGCATTGACTCTTGAATGTCCACAAAGTCCATCCCCTTCGAGTTCAAGAAAGATTTGGCTTGGTAAAAGTCGTTCGTCCCTTGGGGCATCAGTCGTTCATACCAATATTCCTCCGTACAAACAATAAGCCCTGCGAGGTAACGCGCTGACACCGGGTGGCGCTCGTCTTCCCTACATTCTTTATTGCTGAGGTCGACCATGGGCATAGTTAACGCAGCAAAGGCTTCTGATCGCCTTGTAGGGTGCTCAGCCAGGAATAAAACACAGTTACCATTCCAAAAGCTCGTCATATCGACCCACTTGTCATGATCCTGGTCCTTGAAAACGATGTATCTCTGCGACGAATTGGGTAACCGAAAGCGCAAATGGGTCTTTTCGACGGTAGGAACCGGCAAATCTTTTAGCAAGATTGCGTCGATGCCATTGACAAGAAGCCCCTCTGGTGTTGGGTGTGCTGGTGGATAATCCTCAGAGGGCGTGAGGAGCCTTGTCCCCGGGTGGAGCAGATCGCTAGGAGCCCACCGAAATCCATCAACCTTTAAACGAGGCCCAAGCATCCACAGGACACTGGCAGGCAATTTTTCCTGGTTCGCCCAGAATGTCTGCATTTTGACATCATCCTGAGCCTCAAGAACCGCGCTCAAACCGGAACCTAGCAGGATTGAGGCGCATACCGTAACGTCCATCGGTCTCGATGTGGATCGAAATTGGAGGGTAGTCAAAAAGGTCAGAAATGGATATTTTTCATGCTTTACGGTCTGAAGCGACAATTTAGCCTGGTCAATGGAGATCGCGGCGTATAGTCCGAGAAGTTGAGAAACGAGGCCAGCGGCATCCGAAGCCATGACCGTTAATACGTGTTCCCTTGGGGTGTATGGGACTATGGTGTCGGCAAACTGAAATCTCAGATCCTCCGCCAAAGTCGCTTCCTGCATCGTCCAGAGTCGTAACATCCACTTGCAGCAAAAGATAGAAAATAACACTTGGTCTGGTGAAGATGGAAGGTTGTGTGAAAGGAGCTCCTCTGACAAGACAAGTACTTGACTTGCCGACGAGTAGACCTTGGCCATGCGCAGAATTGCCAGATGCCTCAGAGGTTCCTCCACGGGCACGCACAAGGTGTCTATCCAGAAGGGTGAGCCTTGGTTCGTTGTCAAAGCGGTGACATAGTGTTGGATTGAGCGAAGTTGACACATGGGCAATGAATTCTGCCTTGGATTTCCCCTACCATCAGACCATACGTGAGAGATTGCAACGTATCGCAAGCCTGGTTTGAAGGGAATTATGTTGATCTTCTCGCCCTGGAAACCCACAAGAGGAAACTGTTCGTTCTCGAAGGCCGCCACCAAGTCGGAGTTCGGCATTGCCTGATGCTGACAAGCGCATTCCGGCTGCATGTGGTCACACCCATGCCTTTTACAGTCGCAGTGTTCGGACACATGACGGGTCTGATAGTTACCGACATCGACATTGGAAGCGACACAAGCAAACCGTGTAGTACAGTTTTCATGGTCAAACCCATCCTTCAAGGAAGGGAGAAGGCTGGCGAAGTATAAGCCTTCAAGGCCGAGTCTTGAGCCCACCCGATGCACGATGCTGGGACACCAGCCATCCTCAGATATCAGTTTTCTCTCCAGCAGCTGACACGGTACCGAAATTTGCGAATTGGCAAGGACATCCTCAGTATCATCGAGCCAAAGTCTGCGGTACCTGTCGAGCGTTTCGACCAAGGTAGACAGAGCCAGACATACCGAAAGCGGCAAGAATTGCATGGTAGCTTTGTCCGAGTTCCGATCCAGCTTCTGCAATATCCATTTCGCCTCTTGTAAGCAGCGGTCGAACTGGTCTGCCCATTTCAAGTTGTTGTTCAACTCGTCACGTCTTGCCATGAATTCTCTGAAGAGTGCTCCCGCAGTGACGTACCGATTCGAGGCGCTCAGATTATGTCGCGCCGCATTGGCGCCAGGCCCTTCAACAGAGCCCTCTTGCCTAGAGACGGGCCTGCTCAATGCCTCCTGCCAAATCCCGTAGAAAATCCATGTTTGAAGGAACGAACCCGCACAAAGGAGAATCACTTCCTGCGTGCTTGACATGCGAACAAATCTGCCATCTTCCTGCGACACCGAGGTATAATAGTTCTCCCAATCTTTGCGAGCGGCAGTGATCTTTCCTCGAAATAAGGCGTCAACGTTCCAGCCTTGACGCTCGTCATAGCCTAAGAATCCCTGATTATCGAAGTCCGGGCCGCCGAGGTCGGGGACGAGCCAATGCGACTCGACGCCATCTGGCAGTGGCAGGATATCCATGCTATTTGTGATATGCGAACGAATGCTGTGTCTAGAAGGAGAAAGAGAATGCTGTTGGTTGAGGATGATGTTTCCAGCCTCACACCAAGAAGAGACTTGGCAGGCCAATAGTACTGCTGGTACCTGCCCAGAGCCACAGCTCCTTGGCCGCCCAAGCGAGGAGCCGCCGGTAAACCTCTTTGTAGGGAGTTGGCCTCGACGCATCTTCAGCCTTGCAAACCCTCTTCGTCGGGATTTCCTGCGTCGCACGGCACCAGATTTAGGCACAAAGAAAATTGGATAATGTTACTCCTAGCCTCAAACAGGCTACGCCACCTGATGCATAGCAAGAGCCCTTTGCCCGTGTTTGCCCAACGC
This sequence comes from Cladophialophora bantiana CBS 173.52, assembly GCF_000835475.1. Classification (NCBI taxonomy): domain Eukaryota; kingdom Fungi; phylum Ascomycota; class Eurotiomycetes; order Chaetothyriales; family Herpotrichiellaceae; genus Cladophialophora; species Cladophialophora bantiana. Next base: position 66,078 of record NW_015971590.1, read on the forward strand.
CTGTCTTAATAGAACGTGTCGAGGCCCTGAAAACGGAATTGAAATCCGGTAAATATATGCACGGGTAAGCCCGCTCTCCCTCGAATGGGTTTCCTTGTCCATTAAAGCTTCTGAGAACCCATTTCACAGAACACAGCCAAGCCCTTGGAGTAGGCAAAGTCAACTCACAATTTCATACACGATGAAATGGTTGAAAAGTGCTTTTCAAGCCACATCATTTACCTTCTCATGGGAACACTGACAGGGCCCCGACAGGCTTCAGTTTCGCCTCGATGCTATGCCACGGCCAACTTCTCAGAGTGGAGAGATTTCTGTAACACTTGCGATCTGATAGTCATAGCCTTTTCCTTGGCTATCACATCGAGGACCATGGTTGAAGAGAACCACACTGAATCTGCGTTTAGCCTACGAACATTCGAATTGGAAGGAACATCGGCCATAGCTGCGGCTTCACCTGAAATCTGGCTTGTTTTGGATCCAATATGATAGTATAGGGCTTCTTTTGCAGAAGGAATGGTGCTTCCTTCGAACATTTTGTTGTGTTTGAACGATAATACGAAGCCATTTTATAGGTCTCTGCATGGCTACGTCGACGTCCGCGCCAAGAAGGCCTATTGATCCTATATTGACAGGATACCTCGTTTGTTTGCAACAATATTGCTATTTAGTATCACCAAATCTTTTCGACCAGAGGGATTTTCGTGCAGTGTGTTGCGAACGAAAAATGCCCAACCTCTCGTACCCTCGCACACACCGTCGTAGCGCGCGACTCGCCTCTGAGATGATTTGGCCAGAGCTCAGCGCGACAATTTACGTATTCATATACTAGGGTTCCGATATGGCCGTCGTTAGTGGCGTATATACATCTCAGCCGACTTGAGTCTTTGAAACCTGAAGGTAACAGTGAGAGGACAGGCTTGACTTCGCGTGAATCGGACCACGCAAACGATATTTGGTCATCGGATTGCTTCATGATCTCTTCTTGCAAACAGCGGAAAGCATTGGCTCCTTCTCCGTCCAGCATAGGCATGTGAATGTTGAATATACCCAGAAGGTCATCGGCACGATCCTCCGGTCGGGTTGTTATCTCGCCAGCAGCCCAAGACATCCGCTGTGCGATGGAATACTGGAAAGGCTTTGAGCGCTTGGACGGGATGTCTCCATCGATCGAGTGAGTTCTTCGAGGAGTTGAACAATATCCGCCTTGCAGCCGAGTGGCGTCCATCTGTTGTTGTAGAATATAAGGTTGGCCGATGCGATTAACTCCTGCAAAGTCCAACCGCACGAGATCCCAGCGCTGGATTGGGAGCGCACCCGGTTTTCATCTGAGATGAGATCGTCGACATGCACATCGTAAAGGAACATGCAACACTCTTGTGCCTATTCATACCAGGCATACATGTTATTGACTGAGTTTGTCAGCTCCGCACTCCTGCTTTTGTCGATCCAACTCTGTTGCTCACCAGAGATCTATGTGAATCTTTTTGTTCAAGCACAATAACAAGCTAGCCTCGTCTGACTGAAAACGTGCTCGCAACCACAAGCCCTGGAATCACTCCTTCGCAATCCAACTACGCAATAATTGCGCTGTCTTCTCGTGACCGAATTCAGAAGCAGCTTCCAGCGCGCTGCCATATTTCCAAGTCTTTCGTGCTGACCTTGTAGCTTTCGCACATGGGTGCTTAACACATATGGTGGTTGGTTTAGGCGCCCGAGATCCTCAAACCGCCCGTTTCGAAATGCCTTTTTGAGGTCATACTGCACTACCCCTCCAAACGTGCCTGTGGGTTGACTGACGACCACATCGCCGAGCCGTATATCATCTTCACCTCCAATACCAGGAACACCGCCTCCGATGCCTCCTAATAAGCCAAACCGGATTGAAGGGAAGTCATTCAGAATTTGATTCGCCACGGTAGACGCCGCATTGTTCCCAATTTCGGGTAAAACGGCTATTACCACGTTGTGTCCACCTATTCTGCCAAATGTGTAGGCATTGAGATCGCGAGTCGCAGAAGAGGATCGTGAATTTCGTCGAGCACGCCTTCAACAGCGGCCACTTCGAAGCCTATAGGGCAGATACACGCAACTGTGTAGTCGGCATATGTCCTTGTGCAAGCCATGAGACGGTGTGCTTGGAATGAATGCTTTCAGCAGTATGCATCCTCGTAGTAAAAAGAGGGGAGCAAGGCCAATTTCTAAATGTCAGGGCAGTGCAGGCAGAAATACGTGGCTGCTGCTGCCTAATCGAGTGCGGGACTCTCGTTGGGAGAGACACAGCCACAGAACCCACTGGGTTAGGGTTCTCAGTAACAAGCCCTTGATAGTATGAACTGGTTATGGACAACGCAATGTATGAGCAGTCGGTGTTACTAAGAACTGTCGGGTTCAATAGCTAACATGAATTGGCTCCGGAGGGAGTGTAATCTATCTGGGGTAATGAAGGTGTACATATAATGCGTGCGCTCTGTGCGCTCTGCACGCTTTGTGCCGTCTGTGCCAACAGGGCCGACAGGGCCAGCAGGGCCAGCAGGGCATATCACGTGCCCCAGCCTTGTTCTCCTGTGGATCCTTCCATGTGTCCAATGAGTGTGGTGAGTCGTGCCTTTGCGATTCGTGACCGGTCTCTCTCAAGGCTGTGTCTAACAAAAATGTAGGACTTTCAAAAATTGAGTTGTCGTCGAGATTCTTAGCTGTTTATATAGGAAGGTTGAACGATGAATATTTAAAAAGACGACGTAATTACTAAGATTATCTATTCAATCGCTTACCTATAACGTCATTTAAACGGCTCGAACGAAATCTCGGCCTTTTTCACGTATCCAGCCCCAGACTCGTTTATCGCAACATTCTTTGAATTTTGTGATTGGCCGGCGCTTTAAGCCATAGCCTAGCCAATCAGGGCGTAGCCCCGATATCGGGTCTGAGGACTGAGACAAAATTCTTATGGGGAAAGACCCAAATGGATTGTCCCCAAAATCTTTTATTTATGGGGTCTGGTCTCCAATTGCTTTGACAGCGAGACAGTTGTTGGCATATCCAAGATGTCTTCGCAACAAATTTTCGAGCATCATTTGGTACAGCCTATACGACATGTTTCTCGGCTAGGTTGCCCCTCCCATTAATGCTCCCATTCCCTGGAGTGGGACTGGATGAAGAGGCCAAAATGTTACTCCATCCCTAGCTCGCTAGAAACTGGGAATCGGGGCCACATTGTAGGCGCCCCACGCTGTTCATGGCACCTTGGGCACCTTAGACCAGCTTGGGATTGCGCGGCCGCAGTTCAAAAAATGGCTTAGCCATGGCTCAGGTTACAAGACGGATACTCGGGTCTGGAAACGGAAATGAACTTTGGTCAGGTCAGATTCGGCTCCCTTGCCCATAGCAAAAGTGGCAGGAGGGAATGAATGCCTGGGCAAGGTTTTCCTCTGGACAATGCCCGTCGGTTACGGCGAGAAATTCACCCGCTTTTATAGGGAATTGTCTGCAGGTCTGACATTCCTAGATGCAGCAGGTATCATCTATCCAGCCATGGTCGACGCTTTGCACAGAAGTTAATTGGCAACATGCTTGCATTTTCAAATATCCTTTCCGGCCCTTTGCACGCCCAAGGTCGAAGTCTCGGTAGGTAACTTCCTCATGTTCCCATCGGCGAGACAGAATTGCATAGACCGGTGAGTCGCCAGAGAATTCGTCGAGTTCGATAGTCCAAGAGTTCAGCAGCCTCACAGTGTCTTGAGCTGACAGTCAAGACGCTTTGCACAGGTCGTTTTACCTACCTTTGAACGAGGTTACCATAGCGTCAGATAATTGTAATATCCAGTTTTGTCCAGCCTTGTCAGGGCTGCCGGATGCTTTGCTGACAACGAGAGCGAGGTCTTGTATAGCAGAGTAGGTTGGCGCATGCCCTTGTGCCTCAAGATCAAGTATCCATCTCTTCAATAGATCTCCCTGTGTATTCGACAGTAGCTACTGTGGTTCGTGGGAGAAGGTGGCCGATTGAATGTGCCATTAAATCCGCGACTTAAGGCGGAATAGTGAACGTTGTTCGCGGCCGCGGCAGTCCGAATAGAGGGATATCGGCGTGATTGATAGTCGTAATTGATGGGCGGTAATGGCTTGCTGGATCATAGCCTCTCGACCTGAGGCCATTTGAGCAGGGTTGAGGTTGAGGGCGAATTGGTCGAGTAGTTGTTGGTTGTCGGTGGTAAGGCCGTGGAGGAGTTTGTCAACTCGCGTGTGTTGCACGTATAACTGCCCACTCAGCGTCAACACGCCAATATTTAGCTCCGTGTCCCAATGATGTTTCATGAAAGGCTCAAGACGGTATTTAATATGACATTATAAGAATAAGTTACTCCATTTCAATTGGCTAAGATTAATTATTAGTTCCTACAGAGCCTTTTTAAGGCTCTGTATGAGAGGAAGGAGATAGTAAAAGAATAGAGCTGGCGAAGTGGCAGCCTGGTCGCGACTGAACCGACGTCGAGCCGATGTAGAGAGGGCGCGAGATGGCAAGAGAGCTTTGCGGATATAGCATAGGTATGTACTCGGTAGAAACCGAACAACCCAGGCAGAAGACCGAAAACAATGGCAGTTAGTGTAACCTGATGGTGGACACAACAAGATTGACCTCGGATGCACCATTAACTATCATCATTCCACCTGTCTCAGCTTGCCAGATTCAATTTCGTAAAGCAATCCAACCACCTGCGGTGCATGGCCCCCGTATAGGGGATCGCTCTTGATCATAGCCACATCTTCCCGGATACTAGCTTCTAAGCTGTACCGCACACGTGTCAGCAGCCGTCCGACACTGCTGCCGGATAGATTGGACTTACTCCTTGATCTCCCCAAATTCCAAAGCATCAACAGTCTCGGCAGGAAGCGAAGACATCTGCTTTATTTTTGCCCGAACTTCACTGTCTGGAACATGAGTCGTACCGCAATCTGCCGTTGACCGGTGAACTGGAGAACAGCACGAGAAGAGCGAGCAGACCCACCAGTGTGATGGACGACTATGATCAGTCCGAGTGGAGTGATGGTGTTGAGCACTTGGACTGATCGCATCGCATCCATCGCTCTTCCACCTGCGTTTCGGATGACGGCCGCTGGTCTCTCGGGCCCCAGAGCCATGAATTGCTCAGGGTTGACTCTTGGATCGCTGCAAGATACTTGAGTTCGTCAGGATATCTTTCTTGCTCGTATCTGGAAGCAACATACGGATGACAGTCCCTTTGGAGCCTTTCCGTGCCCACATCTCGCGCATCTTCATCAGGGACAGAGGCTGCGCATAATTTGTGGCGAACTTAGCATTACTTTCAAGAAACTGAGCAAGATGTCCGCTTTCCATTGTGAAGAAGAATTTGTGGCCAACGCTATGTCTGGATATTTGGATCTACCACATGCCACAGCTAGTCGCCAGGGAGACTGACTCGCTTCATATACCTTTTAAGTCCTTCAAGTCTACATTGCTCTGTTCTGATACGTGCGCAATCATAACTTCCTCGATGATGTCTATGACTGAAAACGGAAGCAGTTGTAATCAAGCCGATCGTCGTACCTGGTGACTGAATCCGGCTTTAGTCTTTCCGTTCCTCTTTGTATGATTGGCTACACCAACCAGGGGATGAATTGCAAGTATTAATCAGTCCGTACTGGCAGGCTCAAGCACTGTGAGGGACAAGAAATCGTCAAGGCCTTTCTTTTCGTTGATAGGTAACCAGTCAATGATTTGAAGAGGCAGGCCTCTCAACGTCGCGTACTTCGTACCAGGGATTCGGGGATCGTAGCAACGGCGAACATCGTTATCGAAGAGACTGGAAGCAATGAGCCTCCTTGACAAGTTGCGTAAGCTAGCAAGGACAATAGCCATAGTAATCATTCCACGCAGGTTGATTGACAGATAGAGCAAGCAGAGATCGCCGCCATTGAGTAAGCAGTTTTCCGTGCCTACCCTTTAAACACTAAGCCAAGCTTGCTGCTCAATCGTGACGCATCAGAAGTCAGAACTTCCTGCAGTGTACACGACGTTTGACTGTACACCGGCAATCAATGCAAGAACGGTCTTTCTTGACGCGGGCTTCAACCCATGGGTCACTTCAGCAAACTCAGTGGCGTGTCTCGCCATATCACTTGCCCGCGGGATGCAATGTTTGAATTTGAGGGAAACGGCTTTAAACGGGACGAGGCGTTCGTTCGAGACGTAGCTGAATTTGCGGAAATGAAGAGAGCTGGACTCTGTCCCGAGTAGAAAAGAAGGAGGAAGTTGTTGCTTTAAAGCCACCTCGCTGCGCAGTGGATGCACACGTGATATGGCTGCAGCTCCGGCTCGCCGGGTGGGACTGAGCTTTGAAGCCCGCCAAGTGACCTCATCAACAACACGTCCCAGTGCCGCCAGATTCGCGCGTCGTACAAATGTGTCCACCGTCCACCTATTGTGGAACGCGCCATTTGCCGTCTCTAAGAAGTTTGTCGATTCAAGGCGCGTGAAATCCGGGCGTAACAACAGTATAAAGCTGCGCATGCAGCTTATTTGTACGGAGTCCGTCAAACCATGCCTCGCGCTCCCCTTCGCCGCCGTCAACTCAACCGAAATGGCCCGATTCCACGAGAGCCGAAAAAGATCAACAGCAGCCCGGCTAAACTGGAACTAGAGAAGAAGTTGGCGCACAAACCGATCGGCTCTAGACCGAACGACAGCGATGATAGCGATAGGCTCGTTGTCAAAGGCAGTGGAAGGAGAGGGAGAAATGTCCCGAGGCAGGAGATTTACGCTTCTGGCGCCGTGGCTGCTGGCGACAAACCGGGCAACTACCCCACCAGAGCGCAAAGAAGGAAAAATATGGCAAAGGCGACGAAGGAGATACTTGGGAGTGATCAACAGGAAGCGCGAAAAGAGGAGGGATCGATGCCGGTCAAGAAGCAGCTGCACCAGCTCAAGCCGAGATCTCCCACCACGAATGGAATCTTCCAAAACGTGCCGGGCACGAAGCAGGTGTCTGCGACATCTGCCATAGCCAGGTCTTCAGCCGCGAAACATCCTGTCTCTGTTCTACGGTCGACACAACCAATGCCGACAAGAGAAAATTCGATTCTCGGCACTTTGAAGCCTAGACGGAGGCAGCCTAGCATTCTGCAAAACCTGGATCAGGATTCGTCCAGTTTTGATCTCGTGGAGGAGGAAGAATTCTTACCAGATGACGAATCTACACCTTTTAATCTCTCCAACCCGTTGAACAAGAATACAGCACCAGTTACAACGTCACCCACGCTCATGTCTTCACGCAAACGAAAATTTGGCACCTCCGACCCTCTCAAGCCTGCTGAGATTGAATCCGTTCAAAGACCTGCAAAGTCCCCCTTGAAAAGTATGCATACATCGAAAGCCACCCCTGAGCCTTCTCTACCACTGGTGCCGTTATCTACGCTACGGCAGTCGGGACGACGACACCGCGAAAGCACTCGTGACGAAGACGATATCATGGCTCTCCCAGAGAGCAGTTCCTCGCCAGGGCTGTCTCCTGTAGAGGCAAAAACTGCGTCATCCATAAAATCGACCAAGCATCCTACGCAGCTAGCACCTGTCATGACCACGAAGGAGCTTCAGACTCACATGATGCCAACCAAAAGGCGAAGGACAGAGCGGGAGCGAAAGCAAACCCGCGAAAACTTCCATATTCCAGCCGATATCGACCTTTCAAACCCCGAAGTCTCCGAGCAAGATGTATCGGATTTCCTTCCTTCAAAGAAGGGGAAGAAAACAACACGGAAAGGACCTTTGACTAAGGCAGGCAGCATGCCTACCAGAGCCAAATCCGAGAAAGCGGAAAAGCATGGCAATATTGCTGTAGCGTCAAAATCAAGGTCAAAATCAAGGTCAAAATCAAGGTCAAAATCAAGTACGAACCACCTCATCACTAGCGCCTCGCCTATATTGAGGCTCTCTACTTCGAACCGCGAAACTAAGTCTTCGTCACAGCTTCCTACAAAAAAATCATCGAATACCCAAGCAAAATCCCAGGCAGGACGGCCGAGGCAGTATGGTGGCTCCCTCCACCAAGGTCGAGATACGGCTCATGGGCAAGACAAGGAAAATCATTACCTTCACCAAGACGAAGAACTTGTCCATTCCAACCATGATGGAACTGGGGCTGTGAGCATGCCAACCGACACGGGGAAAGAATTTATGGAAGTAGACAGCTACGTACAGAGCAAGCCAACCCCTGCTGGTAAGGATAGGTGGGCAGAGATAGATGCTTGGGATCTGGATTTCGAGGACGTTGAAGTTATAACTGGGTCAGGAAGTAGCTCACCCATACTTAGGTGATGAGCAAGGCTTTTTCACTTTCGCTTCACCCGTGGTCAGGATAACGCGGTCCAACGATTACGGTACGATAAATGAGCAAATGAGTGGTATTCATGGGTGCCAATCTACGAGAGTCTTCCACAATCCTACGATTACATTCTCCGTCAAGATCTTCCAAGTACACGGTGCCAGCCCAAGCCGATTCGGGGGGGAGGACATTGTTGTAGATCATCCGCAGCTGCAACGCCAAAATTTAGCATTTTCGCTGTCCAGCCGCTCGTTTTCTCAAGAAGATGGTCCGTTCATCACGCCAACAGTCCTCTTCCAGGCAACGGTCGCAACAGTTCCATGGCTTCCATGCCTCGTCAGGATCCAAATGCCGCAGTTCAAGCCGTCACAGGGTGAGTTTATTTTTCTGGATGAAGGTTTTTTTTTTTTGCTTCAATTCTAGGCCCCCGTAATTCTAGGGGCTACATTGATATTGATACGGTCTTTCTTTAACTGGGCGAAGTCCAGTGCTTGACTGAGTAGAAGCACCTCTTTCAATCGACGGTGGGTATTAGGGAACGAACGGAATTTTAGAAAACGTGCACAATGGTCATGGGAGAGTCCAGAACTCATTATATGTGCTTAGCCATTAGAAAACTCCCCAACGGTGTTTTCATGACGGTTCCATTTTTAGTTAATTATGTCGCTTAGCACTCTGTTGTTGTTGTTGTTGTTGTTGTAGTAGTAGTAGTAGTAGTAGTAGTAGTAGTAGTAGTAGTAGTAGTAGTAGTAGTAGTAGTAGTAGTAGTAGTAGTAGTAGTAGTAGTAGTAGTTACCGATGTATTGTTGTAGTAGTAGTTGAAAAAGGCATCGAAATTAGCACTAGTCGACAAGGCTGTGATGCCAAGGCACCATAAGGCTGAGCTGCCGACACCGCGTCCCGCACTTCTAGGGAAATTAACCAACCCACCACACGCCTTGCTTCAGCCTGCGCCTTACACAACCCCCCCCCCCCCCCCCCCCCCCCCCCCCCCC